>NC_134802.1:14046231-14061231 GCF_046742065.1 Oratosquilla oratoria | reverse complement strand
GCAGAGGTGGAAGGAGTGAATATGAGCGGCTGACCTAGGGTGAGATGGATGCACGGGGTAAAAGGGGCATTGGGAAAGAGGTTGAGGTCTGTTGAAGAAAGACGGGAGAGGACAGAAGATAGGGGTGAATGGAGAGTGGTTGTATATGGGTGATGCTGTGATGCATGAGGGGGAGTGGGTGGGGGATGGGGGGAGTATGTGTGAGAAATGAATTAACGCAACCCGAATGGATTTCTCCCCGTCTTCTTTTCTGCATGAGGGAGCAGAGAGGGGGGTCGCCGATTTAATGAAACGACCTTGCTGTGGATGTGCTGTGTCTTGCGGCACTGCTTCTGGCCCAGGGCGGTGGGCAAGATGAAGGAATGACCTGTCATCCAGAAAGTGCCAAGATAAGAGGGAGGGAAGAAGGTGGAGGGGAGTGGAGTATGTTGGGGGATGAAGTGGGTGGGAGTAGTTTTTATACCTTTGTTTTTTGGCTACCCCCCGTGTAAGGTGGAAAAAGACTTTGGTATATGCATGTATATACAAACATATAACAAATCTGATAACCTACACCTGACATGCTTAGATAGCCATATGGTCGTATATAAACGGTGACTGCGTCGCCAGAGATAGAGGAGACTAGGGGCGACACTCTCTATTAGACTCGGTAGGTAAGACATTTTCCCTTTGGGAGATTATATCCCAAACTATTATTACCTCAAGTACTTCCTTAAATATAAAGTCTAACCTAGACTTAACGCAATCCTTCTCTCCTACTGTATAGCCCAAACTAAAGACTATATATTGGTGAAAGCGTGCACACACACACACACACATACACACACACACACACACACACACACACACACACACACACACACACACACACACACACACACACACACACACACACACACACACACACACACACACACACACACACACACACACATACATACATACATACATACATACATACATACATACATACATACATATATATATATATATATATATATATATATATATATATATATATATATATATATATATATATATATACTGTATCCACACACACACACAGACACACACACACACACACACACACACACACACACACACACACACACACACACACACACACACACACGCACACACACGCACATGCACGCACATGCACGCATACGCACACGCACACGCACACACACGCACACACATACACACACACGCACACACACACACACACACACACACACACATATATATATATATATATATGTATATATGTATATATACATATATTTCTATGTATATACATACATATATATATATATATATATACATATATATATATATACATATACATATCATACACACACACACACACACACACACACACACACACACACACACACACACACACACACACACACACACACACACACACACACATATATATATATATATATATATATATATATATATAAACATACATAAGAATTGTCTTTGTTGATGAATGTGATCAAGACAACCCGTAATGCAGATCCTTTCTAACACTTTACATTAAAAGATGAAATACTTAAATCTTTACACGGTATCTAGTTGACTTTCCCAGAATAATATCAAGTACCGGGTTGGTTCTGTTCATGGTTAGATGCAATAGTCACTGAGTCTTATGACATAGGACAAAAGTAACGGCTTCTGTTATAACAAAGTGCATCTTGGATTAACCTATTTTAGGTAATGCTAATGTCTAACTCCGCTATTGTCACGATTTAAGAATACATTTCAAATACAATCCTTTATCATTATGTGCCTTTTATTTTTAACCAGAGTAATAAGAAAAATCGTACTTACATTTTTTTCTTTTTGCTCCGATTTTTTTTTTCTTTTTTTTAATGAAAGCATTAGTGATTGGTCCATGATTACAAGATTCTCATTTAGAAATACGTTTATATACAAACTTCACCAAGTTCTGTATTTATCAGGAAGAGCAAAAATACGTCCTCGAAATGTCTATGGCAGTTATTTGCAAGTGTTCTATTTAGTGTCATATTCGAGAGCCAAGGTCACGCTTTTAGTCTGGGTCATTACCTTGAGCACACCTTTGTCACGTCTTGTTGACGACTAGGTCTCTGTTACGATCAAAGAAACAGAACTTTCTTTCATCTCCGTCTGGACATTGGTCAAAGCTTATCAGCATGTGGACAGACACTTAATCTCAAAAGAAAATGATGGTGAGGTAGTACATCAATATCATTTTCATTTTATTGTAGGTTTATTACACGTTTTTTTCAGGTAAATCTACTCTTATTAATTTCTGTTTTCTTTTTCTTTTCTTTTATCACCGGAGTGGTAGATTTCAATTCCTCTGTGTTCATCTAGCTTCTGACTAGTAATGGATCGACCTCTAAACCGTCAAAGGTCTTAAAATATCTCCCAAACGGCAAGTGATCAAAGAGCGGATTCACTCGTTTACAGGTGAATGTTTCAATCTATTATTGGCCTTAACCATTAAATTTCACCCCCCAAAAATGCCAACGCGTAAGGTGGCAAAGCAAAATTATCCTTTGAAGATGGAGATGCTCTCCAGATTAAAGAGATCTAGAGGGATTGGGTTGTCTCTTCGCAAACAGGAATTCAGTGACTCATACTAAATGACGCATAAATGAAATACTCGTCAAAGTGTAAGCCAGGAACGTGTAAGCGAGGACAGAATGGGATACCAAAAAAGATAAACGCACACACGTTTTCAAAAGATGAAAGCAAAATATATCATAATTGGAAGAGGTATCAAGTATTTGAGAACAATCCATTGTCTTGCTAGATTCAAGAGACGGATTTTTATTTTTATTTTATTAATGGACCTTACGAGAAATTATTACCTTTTTTCAGAACTATTCATAGGCTAGTGTGCCTTTGGTATGGTGTCAAACAGCACACGTTTCTGCGTCCGGTGAAGGCAGTACGAGTAAAGGATGCTTATCCTTTTGTCCCAGCCTTCAGCCCTATGGCACCACTCAAAAGAAAAAGCTCAAATTATCTGAATTAACCCATGATGTGCCATAAAGTAACTCTGGTCAGCAAAGAATTTGTCCCAAGGAAAACAATAGCTGTATATTATATGTTTTTGGATGCAGATTCCAAAAATAATGTCCAATTTTTCCATCACCCTAAGTTTTTATGCTCCAAGGTATGTTACGTTACGTGTGTTATGTGGGATAGATTTCAATTAAGCGGTTGGCAACACTGATTTTGGTAACACTGCCTGAGATTGTTATACGTTTGGCAGTACTGTGTTTGAAGTGTTGGTGTAAGGTTGTGTAGTGCACATTTGTGTGGCCATAAGTTTGTGATATTTGTACAGTAGGGTACCCGCCATTCACCTTCACAATACCAAGAAACTATATAAACCACCCAGACAATTTTTGCTTTATTTGCGGTGTATTGACATTGAAGTCACATAGACGATGTTTCACGCTACTGATTAAAAAGTGTTATGAACATCATTTTGGCTGCAAAGGGGGGACCAGGAGAAAAACTGGGCCCTTTATTTGTGTTGTGTATCCTGTGTCAGGCTTCTCACTGCATGGGAGAAAGGTTCACGCCATATGCCTTTTGTTATCCTTGTGCTTTGGAGAGAACCAAAAAATCATAGTTTAGATAGCCACTTCTCATCTGAATGATCTTGTTCGGGATTTAGATGTCAAAAATGTAATCTCGTCTTGCTTTCAGGTTACAGGGCTAGAATCTTCTCCAGAAAGAGTCCAAAGTTAGTTTTTATCGTAAGCGACATTGTGATTTTGAACAGTTTTTCTCATTTGAGGATGGTGTGGTGTTTTGCAATGATGTATATTCTGTTATGGAGGAACTTAACCATAAATATGACAGGAATGAGTGGCGCTTGTTTATTGACTTTTCAAAAGTGAGCCTGAAAGTGGTTTTGCTCCACAATGGAAATAAGTTTCCTTCTTTTCCTCTGGCCCATACAGCTAACATGAAAGAAACATATGAGAGTATGAAGCTTCTATTGAAAAAAGAAAGTATGAGAAACATAAATGGAATATCTATGGTGACCTAAAGGTTGTAGCAATTTTATTTGGAATGCAGCTGGATTACACAGAGTTTTGATACTTTCTCTATGAATGGGATAGTCGGGATGAGAAAAATCATTACGAAAAGAATGCGTATCCGAAACGATCTCTGACCTCCAGGAGAGGAGAAGGCTGTCAATCCTCCTCTTGCTGATTCAGAGAAATTTTATCTGCCTCCTTTGCATACTAAGCTAGGGTTGATAAAAAAAAATTAAATGTATGGATAGAACTGGCAAGGGATTCACATATTTGAAAAATAAGTTTCTTATAGTAAGTGACGCAAAAATCAAAGAAGGTATTTTTGTTGGACTATAGATCAGGGGGTTGATGAGAAACAAGGATTTTGATGAAGAGCTAAATGATCTTGAAAAATCTGCATGGCTATCATTTAAGAATGTATGCTCAGTTTTGGGGGAATCACAAAACAAATAACTATTCTGAAATCGTAAAAAAGCTACTGACATTCTACAAGGCCTTGGAATGCAATATGAGCCCAAAGTTTACTTCCTAGACTCTCACTTGGACTTTTTCCCCCGCAAATCTTGGCGCCGTTAGTGACGGGCACGGTAAGAGGCTTCACCAGGATACTCTGAACATGGAAACCCGGTATCAAGGGAAGTGGAGCTCTTCAATGTTGGCTAATTACTGTTGAGCAACCAAAACGGATCTCCCAGAAGCAAAATACACTCGAAAATTATATATTTCTACATTCTAAAGGTAAGTTTAATTGAATCATCAACCTCATTTATTGGTTATAATTGTTTAGAATATGATATGCTATCACAAAAAAACAATGCCTAATAAGAAATTCTGAAAACATATTTGAAAGCAGCAGAAAAAAAAAATCACTTCCTTTTGCTTGCGAGACACGTATTTTAATCATTTTTATTGACCATTGTAATTATTTTTGTTCCGTCTAATCTATTTAGCTTCGTTTACTCCATAGATTAGAATTGGTTTAAAGCCAACAAATAGAAGATACTCAGCTGTTTTAAATGTGTTAGATTTTATGAAATAGTATACTGATAATATCTCAGAATGAAGGGGCCTTCATTAATTAATATACTTGTTTAACTCAAGCCAAATCTATCTTATCTCGTTCAATAAGGTGACGTAAATTAGACAACTTATTTTGATTATTTTAACGTAATCTCAGTCAAGTGAAAAGCCAAGCTATCTCAATTAATTCCTTCGTTTCGATGACGTGCGATACAGATGATGCCTACACATCCACAATTAGCAAAAGGTATAGAACATAGATGCACACTAAGGGCACAACACTAGCAAACACAAAACAAATCACCACAGATCTATTCTATAGACAAATCACAACCCAAAATACCCAAATACTAAACAAATAAACTCAGCATGCTATAACTCACCCAAAAAGGATTGACAAAATTAAGAAATGAAAGAATAAGAACACAACTACAAACCTTACTGCACAAACACAACACATATATAGCCTTTACATAGAAAATGAAATACAAAATATACACATTTCTAAAGGGAATTACAAACGTGCAGAATCAGGGAACAGAAAAATGATCAAGAACATTCAAAGAATAAAACAATGCACAAAAGCCAACCAATAATTTTACAGTAAAAATTCCACATGAAGAAGACCCAGAGAATTTATCTAACTACAATATGAAACGCCTGGACCAAAAAACCATATTAGGAATAGCTACTTTCAACCTCACCTAGACTCATCACAAACTGCCATAAATTTGGAAAATATCATTCTCAATCCCTATTGTGAAACATAACAAGCTACCTAAACAACCAGCATTTCGTATATCTCTATCCTTTCTATCATTTCTAAATTAACCAAGAAACTAGTTCTACAACAACTCAATCATACATTCCACAATCATAGAAAAAATGCATATTCAAAAACAGGACCATTCCTCCAGTTCTCCGCTCATAAACCTAGTATAAAATAGTTAATATCTTTCTCAAAGAAGCACTCTAAGAAAAAAAAAATAATAGCAGCAATAAATATTAATAAAACATTTGATACCCCCAGTTCATATACTATCACAAATGATCATAGAAACTAACATGCATAAAACAACAGAATATGGGTAATAAAATTAGTAGCAAACATACAACGGAGAGTGACACAGAGCAACCCCTTTCAAAGACCAAAAGATCGTACAATGGTGTATAGCATCACTCCTGACCCTCTCCATACGTGATCCACCCAGTCCAAACCCGGAACTTAGCATAATGATACGCTTGTGTGCAGACGACCTAGCAATATATAACAGTTCAACACCAAAACAACAGAACCGTTACAAAAGCCCAATGCTTCTCTCGAAAACCTAGAAAGGTGGTTTACGTAAAACAGGATATGAACATCCGATAATTATCTTTTATTACATTGATCGCTCCAGACAAACATAAGTCAACGAAACACTCAGCTGTCTCCCTAAACGGACAAAGCTTTCTGCTGTACAATCTAACCATACTTGGACTTACCTTCGACACATCTATAGTTTTCACCATTCATTACAACAGTATATGTGCATCACAACAAAACCAAATTTACATTTTAGTTCATCTATGAGTCTATGAGCTTTGGAGATTTGCAGTCCAAAAATTCTAAATGAGGAGTGAGTATGATCTTTGACAGTATCCAGCTTGAAATGTGTAAATTATATGGAAGATACAGAGTGGGGAATGACAAGGAAGCAAAAAGTTTAGTCTTAAAAACCTTCTTGTTTTCCCTTTTCATGACAGTATGATGAGCCTTCCCTGCAATATTCAAGAGTTTAACATTTATGTTGTTTTCGCAAACTCTCACAAGTTAAAAACCTTCTTATTAGAATTCCACTTAAAACATGCATTCTCACCACCGTTGATACCATTGTTTACTCTTCCCTTCTATAGTTTTGTACTTCGTTTCTCTCCTTCTACTTTCTCTTCATCACTGTCTTTACGTAAGAAAGTCATTCACATATTCTTCTGTAGGCAGTTTATTCTTGTTACTCTGTCTAAGAGAGGGTATATTTTTTTTCCTTTATTTTCTTCACTAATCCTTCTATAACTTGATTGTCTTTGTTACACCTGAAGACTCTCATCTGAAATCCTCAATTTGATCACTAGGTCAGTTCACATTGACGTCATGATTTCTTTAGTTCAATGATCTTTACTTTTAAATCTAAGTGTCTCCCTGAAAGGCGTGACTTTACTCCATGAACCAATTGAATTTTCTCCTCCTCCACCCTTTCTCCAATCAGAAAGGCTGTTACAAACCTCTTAAGCAACACTACTTACTCAAGCAATCTCGAAATCAATGCCATACTGACTTAATTTACATATTGTTGTATCAGCATGATACAGCAATGAAATCTGGTCCCCAGCGGTTGTTTGTAAACTTATAGGCGAGGAGCGAGGTTGTGCAATTCCTTCGCCTGCGACTATTGTTTATCAAACATCCAACTCATAAAAATAAAATTCTCGCCACTTATCCCTCTATCTACCTTTATCTACGAGCCTCATCTACTAGCCTCTTACATGTATAGTTATAGCTATATACTGGGTTTATGGCCTCAACATGGCTGCCTTGCATGTAGAAAACCCTTTTACTAGTCAAAGTGCACTCATCCCTCTTTTTAATGGACAAACAGCGGGAACATCGGTCCGATAATACCGATTGTCCGCAGTTACTGGCACTAAGTCTGCAGTGGCTAATATTAATAAGTACTGTACATTACGAAAGAATGAAGAATGATACAATAGTGTACCTTTAATGAAGCTCACCACCTAATCTGACAATTCAAAATGCATGTACACTGTATATCTACACTATGATACAGTAAATTAAAAGAAAAAATAAGTAGGGTTTACTATGGATAGTTGGGAGGTAATGTTGGAATGTCGTGATCGTATAGCTGGTGCTAGGCTGTGATGATGATACTGACGTAACAGATGTAGAGGCTGTTACTTCGTCAGTTGAGAATGAGGGTGGAGAGGTGACATCAAGTGATGGTGCATTAGTTGATCGTGGAGTAGCAACCTTAAAATAATATAACTTTAACTGCTTACAACTCTGAAATTGTTATTAAATTAGGATTTCCTGAAGAATTTCAATATTTTCATAATGAGCATTGATATCTCTATTTACGGTGTGTTTCATACGGTAAGGAATAGTATCCATACCGCTACGCACCTCGGATAATTTTTGCAACGTTACACGCATCTCGTCTTCTTCATCACTGCTACTACAATCCTGGTTTCTAACCACCTCCGAAACAATCTCTTCATTCCAGAGCATACTTAATACACACACACATACACGCACACACACACACACAATATATATATATTTGTGTGTGTGTGTGTGTGTGTGTGTGTGTGTGTGTGTGTGTGTGTGTGTGTGTGTGTGTGTGTGTGTGTGTGTGTGTGTGTGTGTGTGTGTGTGTGTGTATGTGTGTGTTTGTCTGTTGTTACGGACGGGCTGGTTATGTGAAGAGACGTTACTTGTAACGGATAAGTGCTTAAGAACCAGCTCACTTCTAGAAGCCACTGTAGGACTGAATTATCTGGTCAGGGCCTAGATAATTCGTAAGACTAGAAGTAAAAGTAACAAAGAAGATTCCAGGAAAGGGAATATTAAACTAGCGGTAACACTAGTAAACGAAATTGTTAATAACATGAAAATATATCTACAGGCAATAATAAACACAAAAGAGAATGGGCAGTTGGGTCAATGGGACCGTTACATGATTACAAGAAAATGGAAAGTATCGTTCAAATACGAAGCACAAGATACGTATACAATATGGTACTAAGTACAACAAGGTCAGGAATACATGTATCAAAAGAAGTATTAAGTACAAATACAAGTATAATGCAATGCAAATGTATATAAGACAAGTAACGGAGGCAAAATGGGTGATCACTTCACACGAATCGTCTCATGAGTCCAACCTGCGAGAGGTCTTATCAACAGAGCTAATTGCGAGAAATGACAACGTGTAAGTGATTTTCACAGCTTATATACCATTGGACCGGAAGTGGAATACTTCCGGTGAAGGGTGTGGGCGAGGCAGAGGAGGGGGAGAGCAATTTGTCACACGTCAACTTGGATAGTTTTAAGACTCTCGACTCGCTTGAACAATCTACTTATTGAGTAATTGTCAAATCTGTGCGTTCTGAACTACTCAGGGACAAACAGCAAGCGCTGAACTACTTCGGATTACTTCACTTCTCTGTTTGTTCTACTTACATCAAGAGTGCGCACATGATTTTCGCACGTAGGCAAGATTACATACAGTACATTGGACGTGCGTTACTACTTACATTGTAACAATACATACATAGACAAGAAATATGAACATATTTATGTAAAACAAAGAACACACATTTCTATGACATAATTACACATATGACGTAATATCTAATATTACGTTACACTGTACATATATATATATATGAGGACGGAGCCTTTATTTGTACGACGTTTCGCTTATTACAGCTTTTTCAAGTAATAAGCGTATTTGAAAAAGCTGTAATAAACGAAACGTCGTACAAAAAAGGCTCCGTCCTCATATGGTGTTTAAGTCGTCAGTCTTGTCGGCAACTGCCACTTTCATGAATATATATATTTATATATATATATATATATATATATGTATGTATATTATAAAACAAACACATTCATGCATATACGAGTATATATATATATATATATATATATATATATGTATTTGTATATATATATATTTATACATTTATACATATACACACATATATATTCATATATTCATATATATACATATATATATACATATATTTATATATATATACATCTATATACAAATATATATACCTATATATATATATATATATATATATATATACACATATATACATGTATATATATGTATATATATATATACATATATACATATATATATGTATATATATATATATATACAGATATATATATGTATATATATGCATATATATATCTATATATGGTGAAGGTTGAAAAAGAAGTCACGGGTCTAGTTCCGAGTTTCTGAGTTTATTCCTGACCGGTTTCGCTCTATGCTTCTTCAGAGGAATGTGACTGGGATGAAGCTGGCGGTATACATAGTATGAATAGGACCGCGTTCCCTCCTTGGAGGTGGGCTCCGTTTTGTTGTACAATAATTTACAACTTTCAATACAATGTACAATAATTTACAATTTTTAATTTACAATTTTTGTGATGTAGCTATTAAAAATGGATGTTAGATACAGCTCCGGTGTGTGTGGAATGTTGACCGAGGGTGTAACAGTGTAAGTGAAGTGAGTGGTGTAAAAAATTTGAAAATCCCAAAAAGTGTCACATTTTTTACATTCTGGCTGAGTCGAATGTAGGACAAAACCTTCCTAACCTAATCTAGGTGGGTTGTCCTAGGGGGTTCTGTCCTACATTTGGCTTAGATTATGGCTGCAGCAAGCTACTTATTGTGAGGAGCCTACAAGACCAGACGGAGAACAAAACCCTTATAAATTAACCTAAACTAAGAGTTTGGGTCTTGGGAAATTTTGTCTGGACCCCAGGTAAGTCTTCTCCAGAAAATACCTAAATAGATAAACTACACCATCGAAAAGGAGTGTCAAGCATTATTCAGGCAGTGAACACTTCGAACCTTATGTTTTACCTACAACAGCTCTTCTACACATTCATACAAACCACAACCTTCTCACATTCATAAAAAAAAAAAAAAAATGGTAAACCAAGACTCATTCGACAGTCTATTCGTTTAGTTTTTTCCTCTAGAAGTCCTTCACGTCAAAGGAACCAACAACGTCATCGCAGACACTATCGAGAGAGCTTTTCTTTCCTTGCATGTGGAGGTATCACACCCGTGATGTTATCTGACGAGCCTATTCAGGGCGTGAATAAAGTCTGACTGGTAAGTTGAATAAGCATCTCCTCTATGCTGCTGTAGAACCCGGTATAATAATAAAAATTATAATATGATATATAATTCTTATTTTTTGGGTGATTTACATGCCAAAAGCAGTACCTTACATTCTGACAAAGTATAGCTTATACTGAAAATATTGTCGTTTAGAAATGAGACAATGAGCCAGTTCTAGATTTAGTCCTTGTTGGAACACAGGCTCAACCCTTATTTGTTATTACGTTTACACTCATCTATACTCTGTTCACTCCAAGAAGTCTGTTCAGGGTGTGATATGCGTCGCGTCAAATAACCCTTAGTATCTGCCTCTCCTATTTCTTATCCATGTGCTAATTGATTTATCTTTTATATTTTATATATAGTAAACGAAGCTGTATAGCACAATGTGTATCACTTTTTAGGATTATAACAACGATTACCCACAACCCATCACACCTATCTCACCCGTGACACCTCCTCGGCGTGGTAACATGCGGAAAAAGCGCTGTTGCCACGTGTCCTAGAATTTATTCATGTCGTTGTTATAAACCTAAAAAGTGATACTGTACATCTTCCTTTACTATATATACAGAATAAAAAACATTTAGGAAATAAAGAGATAGAACCACGTACGAAGGCTGATTTGACAGAATGGCTATTAGTAAATCACGACGTATGCCACACACTGAACCTCCTTGGAGCACAAATTATAGAATATTTTAGTTTTAAACCCTGATTTGAGATCGTCTTTTTGACCTAGTATCAAAGTCACATACTTTTTTTAATGTTCATAGCCAGAAAGAAATATCAACTATCTTTTTTTTTTCGGGGCTGTTTTTTGCACGCGGCTCTAAGAAGGTATATCATTACGTCT
The DNA here is from genome assembly GCF_046742065.1 of Oratosquilla oratoria. Lineage (NCBI taxonomy): Eukaryota > Metazoa > Arthropoda > Malacostraca > Stomatopoda > Squillidae > Oratosquilla > Oratosquilla oratoria. The sequence continues at coordinate 14,049,373 of NC_134802.1, read as the reverse complement.
TCTAAATGCGGTCACATATACTTTATAGTCACCAAATGAGACTTCTGCATGAGAATAGTTAAAATTTATTTAATATTATATTGAATGTAACGTCGTGTCTTTTGATCTTAGCAATCAAAGTCATCTGAATGCTCAAGTAGGACCTCGCAAAAACTGTAACAAAATAAGGTGTTCGATAACTTTATATCAGTATATGTAAGCCTCGCGCCATCCCAGCAGTGTGCTCCCTGAAAGAAGCATTGGAGTCATTGGGCCGTATTCATAAAAATGAAGGATATCCTTGCAAGCATAAGGTAGAAGTATAAGGTAATGCTCTCAAGCAAAAGGTAGAATTATAAGCATATCCTTCTTTCCATATTCATAATGATTACCTTATACTTGGGAGGATATCCTCCAAGCAGAAGCAAAAGAATGACTCGTGTTTCGGGAGCGCCGGGTTACATAGTTACATGTTTGAACGTCTCGTAACTCGTAAGATTTCTGATGTGATGTCCCTGTTTCCCGTACACGAGTTTACTATTGCGTTGGTGGTTGCTGAGTGGAGGTATGTGGTGATTGCTCTCCTACATTATTTCAGGTAACATTATAAGCATGGCAAAATTACTAAATACAATATAAATAAGAAAAAAAAAATTATCCATTCTCGTTCCGAGTTTATTCCTGACCGGTTTCGCTTGTAGTTTCTTCGGTCAGGAATAAACTCGGAACGAGACTCGTGACATTCTTTTTCCACCTTTTTCAACTTGTCACAGTGTCTCAACATTTATCCATTCATTCGCATGGGCAATTATGCTATCAACTACTGCATTCACAGTCCATGATACCGTAGCTTGGCTAACACCAAATTCTTGACCGATACCTTTCTGATAGCCAGGATCACTGAGATAACGCAAACATATCTTCATTCTATGGACAGATGACAAGGCGCCTCCCCGAGTTTCTTCATTGGTGCCTAAAAATCTGTCCGCAAGCCACTGTACATTTTGTTCTTCAAAACGGAATAACATCTTAAAATCACGATCAGGTGTAGGTAAATGGGGCATGTAATGTTTAACATGCCTCACATCGTGCTGAGAGTTGGACAAAACAACCTTTCACTTCTAACTGTAGTCTGCTACTGACCAGACTCAGCCATCTTGAAGCATATGCTTTTTATTTGAAGTAAAGGGTCTTGTTTATGTATAACCATTTACTTTTATGCTATTATAAGGTTATGCTTTTGCTCGACAAGTAAAAGGTTTTGCTTGATTTTTTTTATGAATACAAGTAGAAGGATTTCCTTCATATTTTGCAAGTATAAGCATATCCTTTTCTTTATGAATACGGCCCATTGACATGCATCCAACGACATTAACTTACTTTATGTAATATCTTACTCCCGCTCATATTTGTTACTTAATTCGTAACTTATATTTTCTTATCAATGTACAGTAATTTCAGGGCATTGTTCCCTTGACCACTGGTCACATTCCCGAATACATAAAATTGCATTGTATTACCTTTGAGCAAAAATATAAATAAACTTACATATTTCATTAGACATTCCTTTGAATATATTGTTTGTTTCACTTTTTTCTGTGTTGTATAATTTCTTGAAAACGAAATTAATGTGGTGTTTACCATTTATTATTCTGTTCAAGTTAGCTGTTTCCCCACTTTTATACGACCTATATAGTCCAGATCACGTACAACTGACGGGAATCAGTCCCCCCCCCCCCAAAAAAAATCGTAGAAAATATATGAGGGGGAAAGTGACGACTTTTGACCAGGATCATCGATACCTACTCGAAAATGGAATCCCTAAGCTAATAAGAGTTTATTATTATTTTTTCTCATTATTATTTTTTTATAAAGTGGTGTTACATTTCTGCCTACTTTCCTTACACTGATTACCTCCCCTATAATGGGAAAGAATATTTTGTTATACATCTACCTCGTAGATAGATAAAACATTTACAAAGGAACAAGCTCCACATAAAACGCGCTCAAACGTGATACGGTGCTAATTTTGACACGTAAAACAAATATGAATAGAGTAATAAGCGTTTACCTAACAAGCAACTTTAACCACAAGAGTCACAGGAATGAATATAATTAATTATAAATAGAGCTGGAGATAAGGTCAGCTAGGGCTACACAAAAAGAAACATACAGAAGAAGAAATAAAAGTAAGGTTAGCGAAAATAGAGTTAAACAAAATGTTAACAAAAAAGGAAGTGTGCTAATGTACTTGACGAACAAAATATAACTGCAAATATATATAGATTTAGATTCCATCATTTCCGACAAAGAGCCACAGGTGTTTCTCTCACAATAGGAAAAATCGCAGTTCAGTCGTCAATCCTAAATAACTATTGGACATAACTAGCTCAGGGAAAGCCCAACAAATATACACCTCTTTGTCTGAGTAGGAATGAGAATATGACAATGTTAAATTGAGAATTTTGCAAAACCTCTCATCAAGTGTATCACAGCTAGTGAGACAAATTCGTTAGAAAACTTAAGAAAAGCTCAAAATAAAATTGGACTCATATCTAAACGATTAATTTGATCGACAAAAACCTTTTTTTCAGTTGAGAAAGCAGTAGTATCATCTAAGAAACATGATCTTTAATTCACAAGACAAGAAATTAATTTAGAGAGTATTTTCTCTCTTTAAGCCCCTCACACCATCTATCCAAAAAAACTTACACCCATTCCCCCAGGCCAACAAACTCAAATTTACAAAGAGAGTGAACTGCGTCAGTCTTTGCTCATATAGCAATAGGCTTGGATATCAATGCACCAGCTGTAAGAACACAATGGCACCACCTTATGATCCTTATAGAAAAAAATACCCTCTCTGATACTGTGAAATACCCTTGTGCTCCCCATTCCTAGTAAAACCATCCATGTCCCACACATTCCATAAGGAAATATAATCCTTCTTCTTTGTTGACAAGCAACCCAGAACAACCACTCCATCTCTTTTTGGACTTCATCAGTCTCTCCTTTTCTTTATTTCGTGAGGATCAATTTCTACATCCTTGGAAAGAACAAAATACTTTGTGCTTACATCCTTTTATAGTGCTCTTAAACAAACCTTTTCGTTACCATATGATGTCTCCCTTCCCAAATATCTTATATATCATACTAATTGTAT
>NC_134802.1:14038731-14041231 GCF_046742065.1 Oratosquilla oratoria | reverse complement strand
ACATGTACACATATATAATATATATATACATATATATGTATACATGTATACATGTATGTATATATGCATGTATATATATACATATATATACATATATATGTAAATATATATATATATATGTATATATGTTTGCATGTATACATGCATGTATACATACATATATATATATATATATATATATATATATGTATATACATATATATATAAATATGTATATTTATATTTATACATATATATATATATATGTATATATATGTATATATATAAATATATAAATATATAAATATTTATATATATATATGTATATACATATATGTATATATATATATATATATATATATATATATATATATGATATGGATACACATGTATCAATGGCTATTTCCCCTTTACAAGGGAGATAGCCAATGACAAAGGCATAGAATCTACTCTCACCCATACCATTCACATACAGTCTACTCTGATTCACCCACTCTCTCCCTCCTATCTTGGAGCCCCCTGGATTACGAGTCATCCTCTGTTTCGCTCACTGCTTTTGGTCAGAAGTAATGTAGTAAGACACAGCACATCCACAGGAAGGCCGCTTCGTTTAATCGACAATCGGCAATCCCACCCTCTTCGCCCCCTTATGTAGAAAAAGAGAAGACGGGGAGGTATTCTTTCGGGATGCATCAGAATATCATTTACACATATTCCCTCACCCTCCATCCTCCACCCATTCCCTTCCATGAATCACAGCATTAATCATATATAACCATTTTCCACTCACCTCTATCATCTGTCTTCTCCCTTCCTCAGCAGACATTCCCTTCTTTCCCAATGCCCCTTTTACCCCATCCATCCATCTCATCCTAGGTCGCCCCTTCATGTTCACTCCTTCCACCTCTGCATTCCACACCTCATTTGTTAATCTTTCTTCACTTATTCGTTCAATCTGTCCAAATTATTCTATTACTTTTTCATCAACCTTATCTCCAAACTTCTTTTCCAACCCGCCTTCCTCCTCACCTCCTCGTTTCTCATTCTATCCAGCCTAGTAACCCCTATCATACTTTTCAGACACCTCATATCAAACACAAACTCTTCTTCTCTTCCTCCCTTGTGTTTCATATTTCTGACCCTTACAGTGCTGCTGGCACAATCACTCTTTTATACAATCTCCTCTTAGCATGTAATCCCAAATATCTATTTCTTATTACATTTTTTAATCCCCCAAGGTATTTACTTGCTTCTCTCAATCCACATTCTACTTCCACTCCTCCCTTTCCCGCTACATTTGCACCCAAGTATCTAAAACTGTCCACTTTCTCCAGTCTCTCTCCCTTAATACTCACAATTTGCTGCCACATTCTCCCATTGTACATCTTATCATCTTATTTTTACCCACATTTATCTTCAACATCATTCTTTCGCTCATCTTCCCAAAGTCTGTCACTAACTTCCTTAATCCCTCCTCTGATCCTACCACAAGCACAGTGTCGTCAGCAAACAACAACACAATTACCTCCCACTTTTCTCCATTTTCTTTAATATCTCCAATCCCCGGCCCATTACCTTTGCGTTTACCTCTCGCATCACCCCCATCCTTGTATAAATTGAACAGCCAAGGCAACATAACACATCCCTGGCGAAGTCCCATCTTTATCTTTAATCATGCACTCTCTTCATTTCTGATTCTAATACTCTCGTAAAAACTCTTGACTACTCTTAACAGCTTTCCTCCTATCCCATATATCTGCAATACCTCCGACAGTGCTTTCCGGTGTACCCTGTCATAAGACTTTTAAAAATCCATAAGGGCTCCCCTCAAAAAAGAAAATAAACCTTACCTTTTCCTATAGCTTTCTCACATATCTGCCTCACCACAAAAATCTGATACACGCAACCCCTACCTGTCCTAAACCCACCCTGTTCCTCACCAATTACTCCCTCCGTTCCTGTCCTAATACCCTCAATCAAAAACCCTCCATAAGCCTTTTCCAACTATACTCAACAAACTGATCCCTCTGAAACTACTACACTCACAGTTGTCCCCTTTCCCTTTGTAGAGTGGAACTATACAGGCACTCCTACAGCCCTCTGGCATTCTACCCTCTTTCAAACAAACATTAAATGACCTCACCAGCCAGTCTATCATCATTGTCCCTCCTTTCTTAGACACTGCATGATACCCACACACACACACACACACACACACACACACACACACACAACACACACAACACACACAACACACACAACACACACAACACACACAACACACACAACACACACAACACACACAACACACACAACACACACAACACACACAACACACACAACACACACAACACACACAACACACACAACACACACAACACACACAACACACACAACACACACAACACACACAACACACACAACACACACACACACACACACACACACACACACACACACACACACACACACACACACACACACACACACACACACACACACACACACACACACACACACA
>NC_134802.1:14026231-14031231 GCF_046742065.1 Oratosquilla oratoria | reverse complement strand
TCATCACTCAATAAAGTTTCCATTTTGCCAATTTAATCGTTCTTATTCAATATTACAACACTATTACTCTTATCTGCTTTAGTAACATTCAATTCTTTGTCATTCTTTAAATTGTTGTACTCTTTGAGAAAACGTTTAGGGCAAGTGGGCTGGTTAGAGTTAGACAAAGAATTATACACAAAACCTTTGCAAATGTTAATGTTATCACTGGATACATCACCAAATTTTTCAAGATTACAAAAACTTTTGGCCATACTAACACTATCCACCTGTTTGGATGTAGCAAAACTAAGTCCATAACCCAAAGCACACTTAGCATTATCACTTAAGGGCTTGTCGGACAAATTAATCACAAAATTTGGATTGGCAAGTTTGGTCCAGTTGCTGTCTTTGATTAAACTGTCAAGTTTTTTGTCCAGTTTTGACACTAAGGGTATTACACACAAACCTCATTTTTCCATAACAGTAACCAAACAGTCTTGATTTCCAAATCACCGGTATAGCACGATCAAATTCACGTTTCTTTGATCCTAAAACTTGGAACATGGCATTCACTTCAATTTTCGTGATCTTCAATATGTTTCAATAGAATAATTCTTTGAAATTCTTCAAAAGGTCGCTCGCACAAACTTGACAATCTGTTGTTGAGAAGAGACTTAGGTAACACTTGTTCTTCTAAACACCGTTTTAGGAACCTCAGTCGAAGTTTCATCTTATGGGACTTGGAGAAAGCTGAACAGAATTTAGTGACGAAGGGAAAAAGTCCAGGGCAGTAAGCAGTAAAGTCTCGGAAGTAGCGCGTGGTATCCATTTTGCATGAGAAATCACATAAACTCGTGATTCTAAATATGCGGAAAAAAACACCAAGAAAAAAAAAACTAAAACCAACGATGAGCTATGGAGGAGCCGACCACTGGCGAGGATATGGACGAACCAGATTTGCCACCAGTGCTTTACCAGCTGCAGCTTCAGCCTCGCCTAACCCTGATTCACCTAACCCGGATTCCCCACCTGCTTCACCGTCAGCTTCAGCGTCGACAACTACACCTGAACCACAACGGTCTGCTCCAGAAACAACAGTGATTAAATTTTGGAAACGTTTTACTATCAAGGATGGTGTTGACTTTCTTTTAAAATTCTGGGATGAATCAAACTTCACTACAGTCAACCATGCGTGGCAAACCCTAGTGCCTCACCTTTGTGTTCCCGCAGGTAACACCGCCATTCAGCCTCTCAGTGAAGCGAAAGCAGCCACGCACCAGGCAGCTCAAGCCGTGCCTGGCTTACAAGACTTAACACTACAGGATATCCAAGAATCCCATTCTGTTGAACCACAGCAAGATCAGTTAGAAGTTCAACAGCGTGTGGATGAGGCAGACGAACTGTTGGAGGCAAGAGGGAAAGAAGTCGACATGCAAAGTGAACAACGCACAGCTGGTGAGAACGTTCTTCCTATGCGTAACATAAGCCACATCCTACTATCAATAGAAATGTTAAAAGAAAAACTGCTGGACGACGAAACTTGTAGACAGAGGTCCGACGAGATTATTCTTGGATTAGACCACCTCTTTCGTTATTACATCGAGAAATATAGTGAGGAGGTGAATAAGCGACGGCAGACATTGATCACCACATTCTTTCGTCAAACTATTCAAGATGCTCATCAAGAAGGTGAAGAAGAAGAAGAAGGTGATTCGGACGATGTTGTTTCTGTCATGTTAACACTAGATTTTGAAGGATTTATGGAAGAAGTGGAACATAGTGACACAATTGGTGGAGAAAATGGTGACAGAAACGGAGAATGGTGGTGCGGCTGGCGAGTCATCGTCACAGTTGCAGTAACCCCAACCACGCGCTCATTACTCCAATACTTCACACAAGCCATCCACGACTTCCAGTTAAGATAAGCATTATCTAAAATTGTCTAAACATGCCATTTTTATATATTAAGATCATCATTTGTCAATTTATATTAAAATTAAGGGAATTTTAGCTAAAGATCGTGGATAATGTCGCCCATTGTAATATTTTCCATGCGATGCATTATTTGTAGTGCGCGTGTATTTAGTGAGCGCCCGCGCATGCCACCCATATGGACGCTCACTATCCGTAAGGACTGTATATATATATATATATATATATATATGTATGTATGTATAGTGCAGTTGATTTCAACCAGAATATATATATATATATATATATATACATATATATATATATATATGTATATATATACACATATACATATAAACATATACATATATATCTATATATAAACATATATATATATATATACATATATATGTACATATATATACACATACATATATATACATATATATATCTGTATGTATATATATATATATATATATATATATATATATATATATACATACACCCACAACCACCCACACCCACACAATCCGTAAGGACTGTATATATATATATATATATATATAAATATATATATATATATATATATATATATATATATATTTATGTATCTATGTATATATATACATATATATATAAACATATGCATATATATCTATATATAAACATATATATATATATATATATATATATATATATATATATATATATTCTGGTTGAAATCAACTGCACTAGTTGCTTTAACAATCTTCAAGACTGTATTCTTTAATCTGGAGAATACTTTCCTATTAGCAACTGAGAGGGACTGGAAGTAGTCATTCATGACTCTCAAAAGAATATACACAGTGTATGCCAACTGATATATTTTTGCATAGTAATAGTATTGAACAACTATTGACTCCACCGAAACTATAGTTTTTCGCCTCGTCGTGAGGCGTCTTCAGGGTGAGGAATGCTTTGTAGGATGCTCTGCTATATTGAAGGTCTTCCAACGAATAATGACCGCTGGTTGGATGGGCTGGCTTGTAAGGCTCAGCCTTCCTAGCTCAGACGAATACTGGCCTCTGTTTGGGTGAGAGGTGCAGTATGGGATTTTGTCCGGACAAAATCCCATACTGCACCTCTCAGCCAATGATCGAGGCCCAGTATTCCGTCTGAGCTAAGGCAGGGCTGAGGCCTTATAAGACCAGCCCATCCAACCAGCCGGTCATTATTCGTTGGAAGACCTTCAATATAGCCAGGAGCATCCCTACAAAGCATTCCTCACCCTGAAGGACGCCTCACGACGAGGCGAAAAACTATAGTTACGGTGGGAGTCAATAGTTGTTCAATACTATTCACAATGCAAAAATTATAATCAGTTGGCATCCACACAGGTGTACTATTCTTTTGAGAGTCAAAAAGTGACAACTTCTAGTCCCTCTCAGTTGCTAATAGGGAAAGTATTCTGCCAGCTTACAAGAACTACAGTCCTTGAAGATTGTTAAAGCAACTAGTTGCAGTTGATTTCAACCAGAATTGCCTTAGAGGAAAAACCTGGTGCCCCAGGAATATATATATCAACTATATATATATATATATATAAATATATATATATACACACACACGCACATGTATACATATATGTAAATATAAATATATATATATATTATATATATATATACATATATAGTATACATGTATATATATATATCACACATCTATAAACATATATATATATATATATATATATATATAAATATACATACACACACACACACACACACACACACACACACACCCCCCCACACCCACACACACACACACACACACATATATATATATATATATATATATATATATATATATATATATATATATATATATATATACATGTATATGTATATATGTATATATTTGTATATATAATGTTCTAATCCTCCCGCTACCTTCCACATACATACTAACCCCTGGAATAGTTTGTGTTGATGTATTCTCTTACCTGCTATTCTACGGTCGCTAATGAAAGGCGTGAAGGAGGGGTGGAACTGTTTGTTAACCGGGCTTTTGGCATGAAGGCTTGCTCCCCTCTGCTCCCTCTTCCCCTTCTCTTATTCCCCCTCTCCACACGTAGCACTCTTCTCTTTCATTTCCCATCCCCTTTACTCTCATCTCTTTTGTTTCCCCTTCCAATGCCCCTTCAGTGTCCATCCCCACCACCATTCTTCTTCTGACCCACCTCCTCCTCCAGTCATATCTACTCTCACCCTCACTACTTCAAAGCTTCTTCAACATCCCTCTCCCTACCAGCTTCCCCACTTACATTCCTTTACACCGAATCCCTCATCTTTTCACCAATAATTTTCGACATCAACAGCTCATCCTTCTCCACCACTCCCCATGCTCCTTCTCTAGGCCCTGTCGCCTTGCTTTACCCCTATCCTCCTTTTATGGATTTTTTTTTTTTTTTTTTTTAATCACCATCCCTCCCTTACCTCCAAACCTCCACCCCCTCATTCGCATGGACAAGGGGTCACCGATTCTGTCCTCCCTCTCCTCACCTGATCATTCCCTCCCCTTCTCCCCCACTCTTTCGCTTGCATCCACCTACCGCTCCCCCAACCGGCACTCTCCCTCTCCCCAACAGTTCATCGTCACTCATCTCTCGTCACAAGTGACAAAGGTAAAAACCTTCTCATAAACAAAACAAGGATTAGGAAAAGTGGGAGAGAATGTGCGTAACTATGTGAATTTATGTAGGTGTGTGCACCTTCGCTTTATGAATAACCATGTTTACTAGTATTTGTACTGATGTATGCGTGTGTGTGTGTGTGTGTGTGTGTGTGTGTGTGTGTGTGTGTGTGTGTGTGTGTGTGTGTGTGTGTGTGTGTGTGTGTGTGTGTGTGTGTGTGTGTGTGAGTGTTTGTGTGTGTGTGTGTGTTTGATTGAGTGTGTGTGTGTGAGTGAGAGTGTGTGTTGTGTGTGTGTATTTACCTAGTTGTAATATACGGAAAGGGAGCTATGCTCGTGGTGGGGACCCGTCTTAGTATCTCTCAGCATCAAGTTTTTTCTTAAAATCTTGAATAGTGTTATTACACACACTGTTCTTTTGTCTAATTTGTTCCAAG
>NC_134802.1:14008014-14013014 GCF_046742065.1 Oratosquilla oratoria | reverse complement strand
TTTCGTCCGGGCCGTGTGATTTTCTGACATCAAGGTTCATTATTTGGTCCCTTATTTCTTTTGTGTCACAATTATTTCTTTCGTGGGAGGGGGGATCGTTCTCCCTTTCCTTCATCCCAGCTGTGTATGTTTTCTTTGGTGAACACAGATTTGAAATGTTTGTTCGTAATTTCAGCCATTTTTATATTCTCTGTGTATTCCATGTTCCCTTGACGTAGTTTTACTATTTCCTGTTTAATTTTTATTTTATCATTTACATATCTATAGAATAATGTTGGTTGATCTTTACATTTGTCTAAAATGTCTTTTTCATAGTTTCTTTTTTTTCATTTCTGCATATTTTTACATATTCATTTCTTAGTTTGATATATATTCGCAACGTTCCATTTTTTTTTTTTTTTTTTTTTTTTCTTTTTTAAATCTTTCCAAGCTTTGTCTCTTCTATATTTTGCCCCACTACACTTTTTGTTATACCAACACTTGATGTACACTTTTTTCTGTTTTTGTTTTGGTACATATTTATCCACTCCTTCATTATAGATTTTTTTAAGTCGTCCATTTCTCTTCGACCTGTGTTTCTTCATTAAAGAAAGTTTTCCAAAATCCCTTTTGTTATACATCAGTCTTCCTTTTCTGGGTTTCTCGTTTCTCCCCATATATATTTCCTCTTTAAGTTCGAGCTCAAGTAGTATGTGATGACTCTTCCCAATTGGCGTCTTGTATTCAAAGTTATCCACAATTTCAGGCTCTGATGTAGATATTAAATCTAGTCTCGACGGTTTTTCGTTATTTCTATATCTGGTATTTTCTTTTAACCGCTGAGTCATTGTGTATTCAATGGTCATATCAAGTAATATGTTTCCCCAAAGGTCCTCTCCATCCTTCACTGTCATCTCCTCCCAACATATTTATTTAGAGTTAAAATCACCTATAATTACTAGATTTCCTCCTTCTTTCAGCATTTCACTTAATGTATGCCTTGTGTTTTCCAACATTTTGGAATTGTCACTCACTTTACAAGAACGTGTTTCGGGGGTACATAGGTTGGATGTAAAAAAAATATATAATGATAAATAAAAAAAATCATAATATAAATAATGATAAATAAGATTAATAAATGCATAGGTATAGTTAAATAGTAAACAAACAGGTATATAGTAAATAATAATAGATTGACAGATAGATAATAATAAATGAAATTCAAGCTAATAAGAAACAGACAAATAATAACAAACATATAAACAAATAAAATATAATAAATGACAGCCATTACAGCATCTTGCTTAGATATTTATCTAAACGAATTTTAAAGCTTCGAACTGAACTACACTGCACTGTCTCTGCAGGAAGTTTATTCCATTCATTAACTACACGGTTGGCGAAGTTGTATCTACCCACTTCCAAATCAAATTTATTTCCTGACAGTTTAAGACCATTATTTCTTGTCGGATTCTCATGCAGAAAAGGAGAAGACTGGGAGAAATCCCTTCGGGCAGCGTCAAATTTTTTCACATAGATACTTCCTCACCCCACATCCCCCACCCACTCCCCCTCATGCATCACAGCATCATCCATACACAACCTTTCTCCATTCACCCCTATCTTCTGTCCTCTCCCGTCCTTCCTCAACAAACATTCCTCTCTTTTGTAATGCCCCTTTCACCCCATCCATCCATCTCATCCTAGGACGCCCCCTCATATTCACCTCTGCCTTCCACACCTCTTTTACTAGTATTTCTTCACTCATTCTTTCCATGTGTCCAAACCATTCTAATACTCTTTCATCAACCCTATCTCCCAGCTCCCTTTCCACCCCTGTTCTCCTACTCACTTCCTCATTTCTCACTCTATCTAACCTAGTAACCCCTATCATACTTCTCAGACATTTCATCTCAAACACATTCAAACTCCTTCTCTCTTCCTCTCTTATGTTCCATGTTTCTGCCCCGTACAGTGCTGTTGGCACAATCACTCCTTCATATAACCTCCTCTTAGCATCCACCAAGGCAGTTTTCTCTTAAGTGCCTAGCTAAATTGTTTTTCCTCTATACCATATACCACTGCATTTTATTTATTTATTTATCTTATTTTATTTTATTTTATTTTATTTTATTTTATTTCTATTTATCTATTTATTTATTTATTTATTTATTTTATTTTATTTTATTTTATTTTTATTTATTTATCTATTTATTTATTTATTTATTTATTTATTTATTTATTTATTTTTTTATTTATTTATTTATTTATTTATTTATTTATTTATTTATTTATTTATTTATTTATTTATTTATTTATTTATTTATTTATTTATTCATTTATTTATTTATTTATTTTATTTTATTTTATTTTTTGTCTACTGCGTCCCTTATCAAATTTTCTTTCTCCTTGGTTACTTTTTTTTTTTTTTTTTTTTCTTGTACCTGTTGTTGGACAATTTCTTTTGATGTTGTTTTTTTAATTTTCCTGATATAATTTTCATTGATTTTTAATTTTTTGAAGATCTGTCTCCCTTATATTATCTCCAAGTTTCTCGTTCACCGCTTTAATTTGTTCGTTTACCTCTCTTTTCACAGCCTCACTTTTGCTAATACCTTATTTTCACTTTTTTTACTATGATTAGTTCTTTTTTTAGGTCACTAACCTCTCTATTAGTTTCTGTATTCTGTTTTTTCAAGTCATTTCTCTATATATTGCAAGGCATTCATTCCTTGGATCTATAATATCCTTCTTTAAGTCCATAATCTCTTGATTCCATGAAATATTTTTATATTTCATCTCCCTTTCTAAATATATACTTTTACCCAGTATTCTATCACCTCTTGCAAAGCCGGAAAAACCAACATAACATTCCTCTTCATACCTTTGATTCCGTTGCGGCTTTTCAATATGACAACTTTTCTTAGGAATGACACCTAGCGGCGTGTGTGTGTGTGTGTGTGTGTGTGTGTGTGTGTGTGTGTGTGTGTGTGTGTGTGTGTCTGTGTTTGTGTGTGTGTGTGTGTGTGTGTGTCTGTGTGTGTGTTTATACACACAGCTTTGGATCGAAGTTGCTCACTGCTTTGAAAAAGAGCTGTAATTGTCTCAACACTCCATCATGTTGAAAAAAAAATTTTTGGTTGTTAGCGACACAAAGTTTCATTCAGTTCCAAATGTACCTTGAACAAAGAAACGAGAGGTGTGGCGGAGGGCAAGGAAACGGAAGGTCTGAGGAGAGGCCCGGACTAAAAGGAAAACCTTAAGCGCGGAAAGAACCTGATCTTGGGTGTTGAAAAGTGCGCGAGGGCCGAGGAGACTAATAACTCCATCAGCAAGGGCGATATAAAATTAGCGATGGCAATTTTGGCCAGACCAGACTTTTTAACATATCATGGAGCCGTAATAAAATCAGGCGGCCCTATTCCACCCGGCGGTATTTTATCCAAGTCTAATCGACGGGACTTTGCCATTTTTATCGCCCCGTAACGAGGAACCTTCTCGACATGCAGGAAACAAGAGGCCCGCTCTTGAAGGTCGACAAAAGAGACACAGAGGTAATGTTCTTAAAATACGAAAATAACGTCTAATATTCTCCTGTAGGTTATTACTGCCATTTGCTCAAAACAAACACGGGAAAACAGTGTTCATGACAATTGGCTAAAAATATATATCTACATGGGGGAGTGAGATTGTTTCATGTGTATTAGATGCTTCAAATGGTTACATGTATGAGGTGTGTTCTCTAGGAAGGTACGGCTGTTTACTATAAATGCTAACAGGGAAATACATACAACATTTATACTTTCCATAATAAGGAAACGTACTTTGTTATATTTGCACAGCACAAAGTGATCTTGTATAATGGCAGTTTTCCTCCCATGCGATTAACAGGTTATCAAGGCTTGTGATGCAAGCAGACATGATGTAGGGCTTCCCAAAAGGAATAGCTTGCAGGTAAGAACCAGGGTTGCTCTTGCGCTTGTGAAACAAGTAGTTATGCCTTATAAACTTTTTTTTTTCGAGAAGTAAGAGGGCACACAAAAAACAGACATAAATTAATGGTGTTTCGGATTTCGATTATGAAAATTGATTTGCAAACACAAAAAAGATATAATTTGTTCATTAGGGCCGTTCTATGTACTTAGTCATTATGAAAAAGAATGATGTCTTGTGTTTAAAGAACAGTGTTTTACTTGACAAGAGAGGATAAAAAAAAATTCTAGTAAGTGTAATCAATGATTTAAAGTATCCTTCGACTTAAAGGCTCTGAGGAAATAAGTGTATTTTTATACCAAGAAAAAAAAAATCCCGTTTCGCTCCTGAAGATCGTGTAGTGTTTTGGCGTGTCATGGGTAGGAGAGATATTTCTTAGGTCGATCGGAAATGCCAGGAATAATAATCTTTATGAGTTCATAAGTGATTCACCATGGTCTTGGATCACGTCTTGGATTCATGATCGACAGCTATTTCCCTCCCGGAAGAGAGCTCAGAGCTCATATATGACCAATCTATGGGTAATGCTGTGACCTGACACGCACACACATACCCAACTCCCCGCCAAGGAGAGTTGGAGTAACGACCCACATCGCAGCGATACTGAAATTATTTCAGCCCTGAGCGGGATTCGAACCCAGACAATCGTAGTGGCAGTCGAAAATTCTACCAATTGTGCCATCGAGTCGTGTGTGTGTGTGTGTGTGTGTGTGTGTGTGTGTGTGTGTGTGTGTGTGTGTGTGTGTGTGTGTGTGTGTGTGTGTGTGTGTGTGTGTGTGTGTGTGTGTGTGTGTGTGTGTGTGTGTGTGTGTGTGTGTGTGTGTGTGTGTGTCAAGAGAAATGATCATGCTGCCTTTAGTTGACGAAACTTAATCTTCTAAAGAAGCTCAGAGGTTTCTTTCTCAGGTGAATAGAATTGTTCGTTATTAGCCAAAACGAAATCTTTAAAAAAAAAAGGGGTTGATTGAGTCTAAGCTGAATGAAATCGTCTTGCATTAAGAATTTTTTTTTCTTCACCCCTTTAAGAT
>NC_134802.1:14000514-14003014 GCF_046742065.1 Oratosquilla oratoria | reverse complement strand
GACAACGATGACCAGTAGAGTCTGTCATTGTTTAGAAAAGGTTGACGACTCCAAGAGAATCTGTCGGTAAATACGAAGCACTCACTCACTAGCAAGAGAAGCGTGGCTTAGACGACTTCAGAACAATTGATAAAATGAATAAGTGAATAGATTAGATAAATGGTGACAGTTGTTTCCTCGGGCTTTAGTAATCGGATATCCTCAACCTCACAGTGGCTGGCAACGGTCCTTGGGCTTTCCCATAGATCTCTGTTTGAAGTATTAACCACATAAGGCTTAACCATTCAAAATTTCAATGATTTTAGTGACACCCTTACGGACTAGAATCAAGGAGCATTCTTTTACGATCGGAGACTATGATCCACTCAAAAAAAATATATATATACAGTATATAGTTTCTGATTTTTACAACCCGTACTACCATTTCTCCTTTACCACCTCTATGAATTTACCTCTTCTGTTTGATACGGTAACCAAGGATAAAAACGCTGCATACCCGCAACGCAGTTTAAATTACCTTCCCATATATCTCTATGTGAACAAAAATTGGCCTGTTATGAACGAGTATGTGGCATTAGTGAGAGATTATTTCTGTTTAATTGCTGAAAGGAGCAGGGCGTGGGGAGCAATCCCCGGTTGTCAGTTCTGTGTGAATAAGTAAAGATACACAGTTGATAGCAAGAGATCATGGGCCCGGTGTATGTATGTGCATATGCATCTGTATATGTATATGTATATGTATATGTATATGTATATGTATATGTATATGTATATGTATATGTATATGTATATGTATATGTATATGTATATGTATATGTATATGTATAAGTATATATACGTATATGTATATGTATATGTATAGGTATATGTATATGTGACGTCTTTCAAATAAACCCAACAGTCGCGTAGCCTCGAACCTGGCACCTCATAATAAGAATTCCAGTCTGCAAACATCCTGCCATGCAAATGGTACAAAAGGATTAGAACCTACTACACTTCCTACTCTACAGTAGCATGCGCGCATGTGTGTGTATGTATTCACCATGGTCATATGTTGGATTTGTGATCGACAGCTATTTTCCTCCCGGAAGAGAGCTCAGAGCTCATATATGACCGATCTATGGGTAATGCTGTGACCTTACACGCACGCACACACCCAACTCCCCGCCCAAGAGAGTTGGAGTAACGACTCACAGAGCAGTGATACTGAAACTATTTCAGCCCTGGCGGGATTCGAACCCGGACCCCCATAGTGGCCGACGCGAACGCTAACCAGCGCGCCATCGAGTCGTGTACGTGTGCGTGTGTGTCTGTGTTCGTGTGTGTCTATGTGTGTATGTGTGTGATTCACCATGGTCTTTGATCATGTGTTGAACACGTGATCGACAGCTATTTCTCTCCCGGAAGAAAGCTCAGAGCTCATAATTATATGATCGATCTATTGGTAATGCTGTCACCTTACACACACACAACCCCCCCCCCATAAGGGTTGGAGTAACAACTTGCATCACAGCGACGGCCGGGAACCCTACCACTGCGCCACGGGTGTGTGTGTGTGTGGGTGTATGTTTGTGTGTGTGTGTGTGTGTGTGTGTGTGTGCGTGTATATGCGCGCGCGTGTGTGTGTATGTGTGTAAGCGTGCGGGTGTGTGTGCGTGTGTATGTGTGTATGTATGTGTGTGTATGCACACGCACGTGTGTATGAGTGTGGGTGTGTGCGTGTATGTGTGCGTATGTGTTTGCGTGTGTGTGTATGCGTGTGCATGTGTGTGTATGTGTGTGTGTGTGTGTGTGTGTGCGCGTCGCACGTGTGTGTATGTGTGAGTGTGGGTGTGTGCTTGTGTGGGTATATGTGTGCGTATGTGTGTATGTGTGTGTGTGCGTGTGTGTGATTCACCATGGTCTTTGGATCACTTGTTGGACTCTTGATCGACATCTATTTCCCTACCGGAAGAGAGCTCAGAGCTCGTATATGACCGATCTATAGGTAATGATGTGACCTTACACGCACGCACATCCCCAACTCCCCGCCCACGAGAGTCGGAGTAACGACCCGCATTACAGCGATACTGAAATTAATTCAGCCCTGAGCGGGATTCGAACCCGGACCTCCGTAGTGGCAGCCGGGATCTCGACCGACTGCGCCATGATTTGTGTGTGTGGGGGTGGATGTGTGGATTTGGGTGTTAGCATATGTCGAAATTCACAATCGGATTTATCGAATGTGTCCCTATTTCTTTGTTTTTCTTTAACTATGAGTCATTTTGTTTACCAATTGATCCCTCTTTCTGATGGTTTTGTCCTATTCAAATATGAAACCTGACGTCGTGGATATAGTCTATTTCTCAAATAAAACGTCGCATATTTTCCTTTTATTTCTCTTTATTTTGTTTCAAAACAACACTGAAAACATTTACATCAAGACACTTTTAAGGTGTTACTCGTATGAAAGGGATACCTATCTGACATGTTCTAAGATTGCAACACGGAGCAGTTTTTC
>NC_134802.1:13990514-13995514 GCF_046742065.1 Oratosquilla oratoria | reverse complement strand
AATGTGTTTTGTGCATTAATAATTAGATCAGTTAGATTGCTATACATTTCTTTTAAATCGCTGACCTAACTGTTGGGCCCTCGCCCCCAAATGACCTGACCTAAGGTATGCATATTACCATCCGTGACCCAGACCTCACTCCCAGCCCCACTCCGGGAACCAAGAATATTCGAAACATTCGTATGACATTTCGTATTCAATTTCAAATAGGTTTTTATATTGTCAAAGTTTGCTTCCCAGTCTACTTATCCATCTACATTTATTTTTGAACGATTGTCTTGACAGTATAATCTTGTTAATATTCTCTCACACGTATTTTTCACATAACTTATTCATGTATCCTTTTTTATACTTTTGTATTCCCTGTGCCATATGCATTCTTCGGACAATGTACCTCCACTGCTTCTACTTTTCTCCAGCCCACTACCCCAAAGCGCCTTCCATTCTTTCCATAACAGAAGTATGGTCTTTATTACACTTCCGACCATCTCACTTGTTTTACTGAAAGAAATATTTCTGCCAACTCACATTTTTTCATAAAGCCTCCTGTTTTTCATTTGCCTAAATCTGTGTGCTACTTCTTTACTTATGGATCTACGCACCTAGCTCACATTCAAAGCTCTGAACACTTTCTCATCCTCCGTCCTATCAGCTCAGCTCAGTATTTAAGTCACTGCACTACTTCTCCCCGCTTTCATTTGAATTTAGACTTATGTTCCTCCTTCCATATATCTCGCAAAAGATTTTCCCTAGTTCTCTTAGCATGTCTCTGGTAACTTTCAACATTATCACACCAGTATTTTCTAAATTGTTTAAAGTCAACTCTATGCATTTATTTCTTTGTGTTTTGCCTCTGTATATAATGTTTGTTTCATACATTTTCCCGTAAGCTCCCTTTTGTCAACTGAACCATTCTCAATCTTCCTTCTAGAATCAACCTCACTTTTCTTTTTAGTCTAGTCTAGCCAACATATTCACATTTCTTCTCACAAACATACTACCAACGTCTTGCTTTTTGCTCTCGCACAAAGACTCAACTAGGGTAGTAAGGCCCTAGTTGGAGTCTTCCTTTGACCCTGTTTTTCCTTTACTTTCCTTGGGCAGCACTTTTGCATATCTTCCATCGTTTTAGCTATAAGAATTGAGGAGGTGGAGACTTACTGGTGAAGGACATATTAATAAGGTTACAAAAAAAAAATAGGAACAGCAAAATTGAAAAAGTTGTTCCTGATTCCTTGTGAATATTAATTGTTATTTGACATATAAGAAATTTGTGTTCTTCTGGTCCGTAAGGGTATCTTTGTAGTCCCTAAAATATTGACTAAAACTGCTAAGCAGCCAGTACTCCAATACGGTATCCGTCTATAATACGTCAATGTCATGTATCTTTTGCATCATAAAGCCACTTTCTCGGTAGATATCTAATGTTTTGCTCAGACACCAACACAGCGTCCATATTGATTGCGCCAAGTTTCCTGCTGCTTCTGACCCAGAGTATTGATCGAATTTGTACCAAACGATTCATTCAAAACATTCGCCACGGGTCTGGCTCCGTCCCGCCCCGCCGCTGAGGCTGGGGATGGGGCCAGGACAGGTGAACCGATGGAATCGGGGTCGGAAATGAAGGCCGTTGTTAGGAGATCCAGTTTACAACCGGAAAGTTTTGGGCCATGACCCCACATCTATCTCTTTTTCTTCATTTTAACAACTTCACTACAGTGACGCTTCCTCAGTTGAATAAAATCGTTTTATGCTTCTTAGAATAACATCTTCAAAGAACGGCTCCAACTCAAATGTGTTGAGTTTATCCATTCTTCTTCCTGTTTTACATCGTTTTCATCTCTCGTTTCATCAGAAATTACCATTTTTTCTTCTTCCCTCTTCCCTGTAATTTTTTTATTTGCTTTGTTTGCGTTACAGTATGCTGCTGTCACGTCTATTCACCTGATGTCATAACGTTGCATCATCTTATTTCATGAATATTTCTTGCGAGATGAATATTTTCTCGGTAGTTCCTCCTCCACAGAGTTGCATTTATATTCCTTTTCTGTCGTGTTCATCGTCATTGTTCTTGTGGACTTAGTGAATGCGTACCTCTCCTTCCAAGGAGACTGGCACAGCAGACTTTTTTTTTTTTTTTATTTTTTTTTTTTTATTTTTTTTTATTTTTTTTTTTTGCATGGGCCTTTGCAAGAACAAACCGATCCGATAACTTTCGTATCATCCCACTGGGAGGCTCTGTTTTTTTCTTGTTTTTTTCTTTAATGAATAGATATATTTTTGCCTTCTTTGCAGAATGGTCCTTTTTGGATTTTTTTTTTTTCATGTATTTATTCTTCACGCCAAGTCTTTGTCTAGGCCTCCCACCTAAGCCAACCCAGATCAACGAAGTGCAAGACAGCTAGACCTGATCCCATCAGATAGCCCAATCAAACCATACTCCATCCGATAAGATAGTCCAACGAAATCAGACCTGACAAAAATAGTCCTAAACTAACCTAACCTAACATAACGTCACGTAACCTAAACTAACTTTACCTAACCTAACCTATCCTAACCTAACCCAATCTAACTTAACCCAACCTAACCTAACCTGATCTATAACCCAAACCACCACAACCCAACCAACCCATCTCAACCCAACCCAACCCAACCCAGCC
The DNA here is from genome assembly GCF_046742065.1 of Oratosquilla oratoria. Classification (NCBI taxonomy): domain Eukaryota; kingdom Metazoa; phylum Arthropoda; class Malacostraca; order Stomatopoda; family Squillidae; genus Oratosquilla; species Oratosquilla oratoria. The sequence goes on along the minus strand of NC_134802.1, from coordinate 13,992,854 downwards.
CAACCCAGCCCAACCCAACTCATCCCAACCCAACCCAACCCAACCCAACCCAACCCAACCCAACCCAACCCAACCCAACCCAACCCAACCCAACCCAACCCAACCCAACCTAGCCCTACCCAACCCAACCCAACTCAACTCAACACAACCCAACCCAACGAAACGCAACCCATCACAACACAACACAACACAACGCAACACAACACAACACAACACAACACAACACAACACAACACAACACAACACAACACAACACAACACAACACAACACAACACAACACAACACAACACAACACAACACAACACAATACAATACAACACAACACAACACAATACAATACAACACAACACAACATAAGACAACACAACGCAATGCAACGTAACACAACACAACACAACACAACACAATACAACACAACACAACACAACACAACACAACGCAACATAACACAACACAACACAACACAACACAACACAACGCAACGCAACACAACATGACACAACACAACACAACACAGCACAACACAACACAACACAATACACCACACCACAACACAACACAACACAACACAACAGAACGCAAAACAACACAACACAACACAACACATTACAACACAACACAGCACAACACAATACAACACAACGCAAAACAACACAACACAACGCAACGGAACGCAACGCAACACAACATGACACAACACAACACAACACAACACAACATAACACAACACAACACAATACAACACAACACAACATAAGACAGCAAAACGCAATGCAACACAACACAACACAACACAACACAACACAACACAACACAACACAACACAACACAACACAACACAACACAACACAACACAACGCAACGCAACACAACATGACACAACACAACACAACACAACACAAAACAAAACAACACAAAACAACACAACACAACACAACAGAACGCAAAACAACACAACACAACACAACACAACAGAACGCAAAACAACACAACACAACACAACACAACACAACACAACACAACACAACACAACACAACACAACACAACACAACACAACACAACACAACACAACACAACACAACACAACACAACACAACACAACACAACACAACACAACACATCACAACACAACACAACAGAACACTACCCAACACAACACAACGCAAAACAACACAACACAACACAAAACAACACGACACAAACCAAGCCAACCTAATCCTAACCAAACCAACCTAATTCAACCAAACCCAAACAAGTCCAACCCAACCCAACCCAACCCAACCCAACCCAACCCAACCCAACCCAACCCAACCCAACCCAACCCAACCCAACCCAACCCAACCCAACCCAACCCAACCCAACCCAACCCAACCCAACCCAACCCAACCCAACCCAACCCAACCCAACCCAACCTAATCCAACCCATCTTGTGGAAATGGTTTGTTCCACACTTTGGTTGGAGGTGATGTGAGTAGCAGAGTAGTATTTGAGGCGATGTGAGTAGCGGAATAAGTAAAGGCTGTTTTGTTCTACGGATTTATTCTAGTAAATTGTAGCTAGTTGTTTTGTCCAGAGCCAGTAGAGATATGCTCCAAGAAGCAAGGCAACTAACCACGAAAGTTATGATGGTTGCCACTACATAATTTTGTTGTTGTCATACAGTAATATTTATAATGTGACAAAATTAGATATTTACATGGTTGAGTGATATACTCAATAATAAGTAAAAAATATTTGAAAATATGATAAATAGAAAGACATAGCATATTTTAATAATAAATAGTGAACAAAAAATAGATATATATAAAGATAATACCTTCTGTGGACGTACGCTTCTCAACGGTTGTATCTGGAGCGCACCAGGTGTCATAAGGGTCAAGGTCAGGTCGGCCTAATTACAGTCAAGTGGCTTCTACGGTCGAGTTCTGGCTAGACCTGACGCTAAACAGCAGTTAGTAGTTGTGACGTGCTGTGACCTGTAATATATCTTCTTCCAACACTTCCAACCCAACACCAACTTCAACCCCAACCTCAACCCAAACACCAACCTCAACCCCAACACCTTCATCAACCTAATGTCCTACAGGTTTTACAAAGAAAGAATTTACTGTACTTAACCCCATGCATACACATGGAAGACCGGTATTGAATGTGACTTGTTCATCGCAGAGAATGAGTTAACTATTCACACGTTTTCAAAAATCTATTCACCTTAGTTAAAACAGACCACTGATAAGAAAATAATACATGTCGATTAATATGTTCACGAGTGATATAACTTTGTATGTCGGTCTTAGGTGTCACCAGTCGATTTCACTCAGGTCAGAATAACATCTCT
>NC_134802.1:13978014-13980514 GCF_046742065.1 Oratosquilla oratoria | reverse complement strand
GCCTAGTAACCCCCATCATACTTCTCAGACACCTCATCTCAAACACATTCAAACTCCCTCTCTCTTCCTCTCTTATGTTCCATGTTTCTGCCCCATACAGTGCCGTTGGCACAATCACTCCTTCATACAGTCTCCTCTTAGCATCCATTCCCAAATTTCTATTCCTCATTACACTCTTTAATCCACCAAGACACTTACTCGCTTCTCTCAATCTACATTCTCCCTTCATCTTCACTCCACCTTTTCCTGCCACATTTGCACCCAAGTATCTAAAACTATCCACTTCCTCCAGTCGCTTTCCCTTGATGCTCACTTCCAGTCTACTGCCACTTTCACCCCTTGTACATCTCATCACCTTACTTTTACCCACATTTATCTTCAGCTTTCCTCTATCACATACTCTTCCAAACTCTGCCACTAACTTCCTCAATCCTTCCTCCGATACTGCCACAAGCGCAGTGTCGTCCGCAAACAACAGCTGGCTCACCTCCCACTTTTCTCAATTTTCTTTAACCATCTCCAATCCCTGACCCACTACCCTTGCATTTACCTCTCGCACTACCCCATCCATGTATAAGTTGAACAGCCAGGGCGACATAACGCATCCTTGACAAAGTCCCACCTTTACCTCGAACCACTCACTCTCCCCATTTCTAATCCTGACACAAGCTCTACTACTCTCGTAAAAACTCTTGACAGCTCCGTGAAGCTTTCTTCCTATCCTGTATATCTGCATAACCTCCCACAGTGCCTTTCTGTCTACTCTATCATAAGCCTTTTCCAGATCCATAAAAGCCCAAAAAACATCCTTCCCTTTCCTATAGCTTTCTCACATATCTGTATTACCACAAAGATCTGATCTACACAACCTCTACCTGTCCTAAATCCACACTGTTCCTCACCAATTACTCCTTCTGTTCCTCTCCTAATCCTCTCAACCAAGATCCTCCCATAAGCCTTCCCAACTACACTTAACAGGCTAATCCCTCTGAAACTGCTACATTCATACTTTTCCCCTTTTCCCTTGTAAAGTGGAACAATACAGGCACTCCTCCAGTCCTCCGGCACTCTACCCTCTCTCCAGCAAACATTGAATATCCTCACCAGCCAGTCCACCATCACTGTACCTCCCTTTTTCAGACATTCTGCATGGCATCCATTCAGACCAGGTGCCTTACCTGCTTTCATTATCTTAACAACTACCTTCACCTCATCCTTCCTTATTTCTCCTCCATTCTCCTCACTCATCACTCTCATTTTCTTCGCATTTCCCACTGCAGCTATCTTTCCCTCCCTATCCTCCTTCACATTTAGCAACTCCCTAGAATATTCTGCCCATCTTCCCCTTTCTGCCTTCTTCTCCATTATCATCTCTCCATCTACACCCTTTATCTTTTCTTCTTTACTTGATTCGCCTCCTCTTCCTCTCTTAATTTCTTTCCAAAACATCTTTTTATTACTTTCACAATTTTCTGTCATACTCTTACCCCACTTCACATCTGCTCTTCTCTTTGCCTCCTTTACCTTTTGTTTTACTTCTCTTTTCCTTTCTTTGTACCTCTCATATGACTACCTCGTCCTGTTTTGTAACCAATCTGTGAAAGCTCGCTTCTTCTCTTCTATAACCTTCTTCATTTCCTCATCCCACCATTCACTACCCTTTCTTCTCTTTCCTCCTGTTCTTCATGTTCCACACACCATCCTTGCACACTTTGTGACTCCCTCCTTGAACCATCCCCATTCCTTCTCCACACCTAGCTCTACTCTATCCCTCACTCCCTCCCACTCCTCCTACAGCTTCTTTTCGTACTTCTTCTCCTTTTCCTTTTCATTCAAAGAGTTCACTTTAAGAGCCTCCCTACTTTTTGTTCCTTTCCTCTTTCTCCATCTATCCTCCACTCTCAATTTACCTTCCACCAAAAAATGATCTGATATTTCCCTTACCCTCTCCCCTTAGCACATGTACATCCTTAACTCTTCCTATCATAATCCTGTTTACCACTACTTAATCCATTAGCGCTCTATCCACCACCCTTCCCTCCACCACCCTCTCCTATGTGTACTTATGCTTGACTTTCTTCCGAAACACTGTATTTGCTATAATCAACTCTCTTTCTAGACACCTTTCCACCATCAACTCTCCACTACGATTCTTTCCTGGAACTCCACATTTCCCAACCACTCCATCGATTGGACCATTTCCTACCCCAGCATTAAGGTCTCCCAGTACTATTACATTGACATTTCTCCCTAAATCCTCTATGCACTCATTTAAATCTATCCAAAAGGCCTCCCTTTCTTCTATAATCTTCTCACTGCCAGGCCCATATGCACTTACCCACATCTCCTTTCCCAGTTTCACCTTCATCCACATTATCCTTGAGGAAACCTCCTTCCACTCCACTACATGTTTACCTATCTCTTCACTTACTAAAATAGCCACCCTTTCCCTCCCTCGCTCTCTCTTCACTCCTGATAACCTCCCACTTACACTCCCAAA
>NC_134802.1:13970514-13973014 GCF_046742065.1 Oratosquilla oratoria | reverse complement strand
TAAGGTTTGGGTCTTTTAATGTGCGTGGATGTGGTACAGATGAGAGTAAAAGGGAAGAGATAGGTAGTATGTTTGTGAGAAGAAAGATGGATGTGTTGGCTTTGAGTGAAACTAAGCTGAAAGGGAAGGGCGATTGTAAGTTTGGGAGTGTAAGTGGGAGGTTATCAGGAGTGAAGAGAGGGCGAGGGAGGGAAGGGGTGGCTATACTAGTAAGTGAAGAGATAGGTAAACGTGTAGTGGAGTGGAAGGAGGTTTCCTCAAGGATAATGTGGATGAAGGTGAAACTGGGAAAGGAGATGTGGGTAAGTGCATATGGGCCTGGCAGTGAGAAGATTATAGAAGAAAGGGAGCCCTTTTGGATAGATTTAAATGAGTGCATGGAGGGTTTAGGAAGAAGTGTAAATGTAATAGTACTGGGAGACCTTAATGCTAGGGTAGGAAAGGAGCCAATTGATGGAGTGGTTGGGAAATGTGGAGTTCCAGGAAAGAATCGTAGTGGAGAGTTGATGGTGGAAATGTGTCTAGAAAGAGAGTTGATGATAGCAAATACAGTGTTTTGGAAGAAAGCCAAGCATAAGTACACATGGGAGAGGGTGGTGGAGGGAAAGGTGGTGGATAGAGCTTTAATGGACTATGTAGTGGTAAATAGGATTATGATAGGAAGAATTAGGGATGTACATGTGCTAAGGGGAGAGGGTGGGGGAATATCAGATCATTTTCTGGTGGAAGGTAAGTTGAGAGTGGAGGACAGATGGAGGAAGAGGAAGGGGACAAAGGGTAGGGAGGTGCTTAGAGTGAACTCTCTAAACGAGGGGGAAAAGGAGGCTGAGGGAGGAGTGGGAGGGAGTGAAGGATAGAGTGGAGGTAGGTGTGGAGGAGGAATGGGGATGGTTCAAGGAGGGAGTCACAAAGTGTGCAAGGATGGTGTGTGGAACAAGAAGGTCAGGAGGAAATAGGAGGAAGGGTAGTGAGTGGTGGGATGAGGAAATGAAGAAGGTTGTAGAAGAGAAGAAGCGAGCTTTCACAGATTGGTTACAGAGTAGGACGAGGGAGTCATATGAGACGTACAGGGAAAAGAAAAGAGAAGTAAAGAAAAAGGTAAAGGAGGCAAAGAGGAGAGCAGATGTAAAATGGGGTAAGAGTATGACAGAAAATTTTGAAAGTAATAAAAAGATGTTTTGGAAAGAAATTAAGAGAGGAAGAGGAGGCGAATCAAGTAGAGAAGAAAAGATAAAAGGTGCAGATGGAGAGATGATAATGGAGGAGAAGGCAGTAAGGGGAAGATGGGCAGAATATTTTAGGGAGTTGCTTAATGTGAAGGAGAATAGGGAGGGAAAGATAGCTGCAGTGGGAAATGCTAAGAAAATGAGAGTGATGAGTGAAGAAAATGGAGGAGAAATAAGGAAGGATGAAGTGAAGGCAGTAGTTAAGATGATGAAAGCAGGTAAGGCACCTGGTCTGGATGGATGCCATGCAGAATGTCTTAAAAAAGGAGGTATAGTGATGGTGGACTGGTTGGTGAGGTTATTTAATGTTTGCTGGAGAGAAGGTAGAGTGCCGGAGGACTGGAGGAGTGCGTGTATAGTTCCACTTTACAAGGGAAAGGGGGACAAGTGTGAATGTAGTAGTTTCAGAGGGATTAGCTTGTTAAGTGTAGTTGGGAAGGTTTATGGGAGGATCTTGGTTGAGAGGATTAGGAGAGGAACAGAGGGAGTAATTGGTGAGGAACAGTGTGGGTTTAGGACAGGTAGAGGTTGTGTAGATCAGATCTTTGTGGTAAGACAGATATGTGAGAAAGCTATGGGAAAGGGGAAGGATGTTTTCTGGGCCTTTATGGATCTGGAAAAGGCTTACGACAGGGTAGACAGAAAAGCACTGTGGGGGGTTATGCAGATATACGGGATAGGAGGAAAGCTTCTGGGAGCTGTCAAGAGTTTTTACGAGAGTAGTAGAGCTTGTGTCAGGATCAGAAATGGAGAGATTGAGTGGTTTGAGGTAAAGGTGGGACTTCGTCAGGGATGCGTTATGTCACCCTGGCTGTTCAACTTATACATGGATGGGGTGGTGCGAGAGGTGAATGCAAGGGTGGTGGGTCAGGGATTGGAGATGGTTAAGGAAAATGGAGAAAAGTGGGAGGTGAGCCAGTTGTTGTTTGCGGGCGACACTGCGCTTGTGGCAGGATCGGAGGAAGGATTGAGAAAGCTGGTGACAGAGTTTGGGAGAGTGTGTGATAGAAGAAAGCTAAAGATAAATGTGGGTAAAAGTAAGGTGATGAGATGTACAAGGGGTGAAAGTGGCAGAAATCTGGAAGTGAGCATTAAGGGAGAGCAACTGGAGGAAGTGGATAGTTTTAGATATTTGGGTGCTAATGTAGCAGGAAAGGGTGGAGTGAAGGTGGAGGTAGAATGTAGACTGAGAGAAGCGAGTAAATGCCTTGGTGGTTTAAAAAGTGTAATGAGGAATAGGAATCCGGGAATGGATGCTAAGAGGAGACTGTATG
>NC_134802.1:13948014-13963014 GCF_046742065.1 Oratosquilla oratoria | reverse complement strand
TCCATAGTCTATATAATTTATATATACTATGAATAGAAGTGGCCCAAGAACCGAACCCTGAGGAACTCCACTTGTAAAAAATTTCCATCTAGAAGTTTTTCCATTTGAAATAACTGTCTGTTTTCGATCATTCAACCAATTACTATTCCAACTTAATAGGCTACCACTTATTCCGCGCGAAGCTAATTTAGTAGGTAGTCTTTCGTGTGGGACGGAATCAAAGGCTTTTGCAAAGTTTAGATATATTAAATCTATATTGCTTCTTTTGTCACAATTTGAGATCAATGTGTTGTAGAATTCGAGTAAGTTAGTCACGCAAGAACGTTTCCGTCTGAAACCATGCTGGCTATCATTTATCAAACGATTACTTTCTAAATGATGTTCGATAGCATCTCTGATGATAGTTTCCATTATTTTTCCTACGATTGAAGTCAAACTTATAGGCCTGTAGCTACTTGGTTTCTTTTTGTCACCTTTTTTGAATATGGGAATGACGTTAGGTAGCTTCCATTCTCTTGGGACATCTCCGGATATGATGGATTTCTTGAAAATAATTTCTAATGGAACAACAATCTCATTTTTAATTTCCTTTAAGATTCTTGGATGCCAACCGTCAAGCCCTGGATGTATTGACATGGTGTATAGCATATGTATTGTATTATTTTAGTAGTTATTGTAACGATTGTATTATGCAATGTATTTTGTATTTATGTTAGATATGGCAGATGCGATGCACGTCTTCGCGCGCAAAATCTGTAGCTAGCGCATCAGTATCGAATACGGCCTTGTTAAGGGTGCACGCATTTGTGATTGTGTCATTTTGTGTGTATCCAAATATACAATTTAACTCTTAATTTGCGCACTCATTAGCCACCCAGTACATTAGATAGAGGCAGCTCAAAAACAATCATTGTGCACGTCTCTACAGACTAGAATTAGAGTGCTGCGCGTCCGTTGTGTTCTTTTTCTCTCTCCCATTTTCCTTTCCACACGCTACAGGATTTGTTAATAGTGAGTCATACTATGGTTTTCTCATTGTGGACCAGTGACTTTATTTTTACGTAACCATAGCACCAAATACCAGGAACAGACATTGTCAGGACCCTTGGGTACATGCCGCTGTGTGATTATATTTGGACAACGTTTTCCCCGAGAATCTTCGTGGCCGGCCTTCTTTGGGACTGATACGCTGGCTGCGTTAGTGGGACGGTCGTCCCAAGTCACTTCGTGATTTGCTCCGTAGATGAAGACGAATTCGTGATTGCAGTCTCAAAATTCTCGGTCGAAGGCTCCCCGGCCGTGTGTATTGCAAGCGTACGCTTTGCGCCGCAGACTTTGGCTACCTTGTTACCAGTTTTGTATAATTTTTGCCTTCGGCATACTTGTATTGTAATTTTTTTTTTTGTGAATATATTGTGAATATATATAAAAAAAATGCGGTCATGCCTTGGGCAGCCATTTGTATGACGTCACTCTTTGTTTACCTTTGGAAATGTAACCCCATTAGTCTTGGGTACATTTACGTATCAGTGCATTATACATTTTATTGCGTAATTTTGCTAATTACGGTCTTCCTATAACTTTTTCTTCATTATTGATATATGTATTGCATTGTTTCTGTGTTTCAATGCTTCTGTTTGTGTGAATTATATTATTTTCTTACGTTCGTGTCCCATGCCCATGTAATTTCTCTATATTACTTTTTTACATTATTTCCTGCTTGTGCTAGTGTGTTGTATTTGCATTAATTATTGCTTGGTGTCAGTGTTTTCATATGCTCTTACGATGTGGGTTACGGTTGCCAGCTCCTATCATGTCTATGTCAAAGAGGCCTTCGTTTATCAGTCCACTAAATTCATCTGAGACAATGGCTCACAAGTTGACGTTGCTCCATCAGGACCCGCCATTAATTAAATTCTCTGGTCAAGATCCTCATTATGGGGCGGCTGATCTTATCCGCCAATGGGAGGACACCATTGTCCAGTCCAATGTTTCGACGGGGCCTGAAAAGATCTCCTTTGTGAGGTCCCAGATTGTGCCAAATTCTCTAGCTTCGGAGTTACTTTCAGCGTCGTGTTTAGATCCCAAATCTCTGGACTATAATTATGACACCTTTAGGCCTAATTTCCTTAAACTTTTTTCAGATACCCCTGGTGGTGTGGTTCGTTCCATTGGTACTTCAAACTGGCTGATACTCTCGTATCCCGACTGGGCACTCTTGTTTATAGACGGGCGCAAGCTCAGGCCAGTATCCTTGCTGTTGACGCTTTAGTCACTTTCACATTCAGATTGGGTAGATAATGGTAATATCGCTTTAGATAGATTTCGCCTTATTCTAGAATTTATCTTCTACATACTTTTTTTGGTGACTTCTGAGAGAAGAGCAGCATCTTCTCTCATGTATAAGCCTGATGAGACTCTATTATCTTTTGGTCATGTCCCTTGTTCTCCTCAGTCCTCTCAGTCTACAGTTCCTACTCATAGTTCCCCTCAATCTACAGTTACCCCCCCTCCCCTGGTATGTACCTTTTGTAACAGGTCTGGTCATTCGAGCGACTTTTCTTACCGCCATAGGCGCCTGGTACACAAGTCAAGACTGTCCCCTGTTCGCAGGAGTGTACCTACTGTTTCTTCTAAACTGTCGCATGACCCTTCCAGAGTAGAACCTCCAGGTAGACTCAGTTATTGCCATATCCATGGTCATTGTAAACACTCGACTGATCAAGGTTTTGAAACTTAGGGATAAGACTTCTCACCAGCCTCGTCAATCCCATGTTCTCCAGCGCGTGTTTCACAACCCAAAGAGTTGACCAGCAATGTTCGGTCTCAAATAAATCCCTTTGTGGCTGTTGAGTCTTCTCAATTACTTACCTTTCAATTCCTTACTAGGGATACGCCTCTTTCTGTCCCTGTAGATACTGGTGCAGAATGTAGTCTGTTAAGTAGAAAGGCTTACTTTGCTCTACGGGAATTGTATAATCTCCCTTTTGTAATAATTTGCATTCTGTGCAAGGTTCTCCCTTGCTTGTTCTTGGATCTGTTTGTCTTCCCTTACAGTTTCCCTCGCATGCTACAGTCTTCAACGTCACTTTTGCTGTTGTCTCTGGCATTGCCCTTAAGTGTGATTCTCTCTTGGGTATTGATGCTCTTACAGTCCATAGTATAGATATTTCTCCTAGTCGCCATGTAGTGACTTTCTGCAATTTTGATATCTCTGCTTCGGATAGGCCAGTTTCTGTTTGTGATTCTCCTGTGCTTGATCAGTCCGCACATGTGCCTGTCCCAACTTCTAAGTGCTCTACCCCTATTGCTCATTGTGCTGCTGTTGTTGTAGGAGAGCATATTATTGAACCTCCAAGTTCTGTTCGAGTTCCAGTGCGCGTCTCAGGTGCCCCGATAGGGTCTGACGTTCTCTCTTTGCCTGACTCTATTCGTATTCATCGGCTTGCCCTAGAAGGAACTCTCTCCACTATTCGTTAGGATCATGTTACCACAGCGATGGTAACCAATGTCACGGGTGCTCCTATTCCTCTCTCTCCTGGCAGTCACTTAGGCTCCTTTGAGGTGGTACACGTTGCTGCTTTCCAGGATTCGCCTATTATTGCAGCTTCTGTATTACAGTCTCCTCCAACACATGACCCTGCTCACTTCGCTTCTGAGCTTGCCACATTTGTAGGCGAGATTGATTTTCCTGAAGAGACGCCTCGTCTCCTTGACCTGCTAGTTACCCACCGTTAGGGGTTACGGACCGTGTGGTTCGTAGTATTGATATTCAGCCAGGCACTCGTCCTGTTTACGTCCCCTCTTACAGGCTACCTCACTCTCGTCGGCTTATAGCCCAGTCCTTAGTTGACGATTTGTTGAGTGAAGGTGTTGTACAGGAGTCCCACTCCGAGTAGAACTCGCCTCTTCTTCTGGTGCCTAAGAAAGATGAATATTTTCGTACTGTTGTTGATTACAGGAAATTCAATGAGGTCACCCTTCCAGATCATTATCCTCTGCCTATCTTAAGCGAGCTTCTTCTGTCCATTAACACTGGTCATACGGTGTTCACCACCTTAGATTTAAAAGCAGGTTTTTGGCAGATACCCCTGGAGGAGAAGTCTCGTAAGATCACGGCCTTCTCGACTCCCAATGGGCACTATGAATGGCTTCGTTGTCCCATGGGTTTGCGGAATGCTCCTTTGACTTGCCAGCGTTTAGTTAACTCCATTTTTCATGGCTTATTTGGGAATGGACTTTTTGTTTACCTGGATGATTTGATTCTAGTTTCCAAAGATATGGAAAGTCACTTTTCTAAGTTGTCCATGGTCTTGCAACGTTTTCCTGAAGCTGGGTTGAAACTCAACTTACCCAAGTGTTCCTTTTTCAAGGCTAGTATCCAGTTCCTAGGTCATGTTGTAGACAAGCATGGTATCCATACCACAGGTGAAAAGATCAAGGCAGTCAAGGACTTTCCTATACCGAAGTCAGTTGAAAATGTATGTTCCTTCCTTGGACTTGCAGGATACTATCGAGCATTCATTAAAGACTTTGCTTCAATTCCTTCCCCTCTCACTCGCCTTCTCAAGAAGGACTCTTCCTTCCAGTGGCGTGATGTCCATCAGACAAGTTTTGATTCCTTGAAGCTTGCTCTTACTGAAGCACCTGTGTTGGCTTTCCCTGATTATAGTATCCCCTTTACTATTTGTACAGATGCTTCTGGTACAGGTATTGGAGCTGTACTCATGCAACAAGTAGATGGGTGTAGACCTCATGTTATTGCATATGCTAGTCGCATTCTTAACAAGCCTGAGTAGCGTTACTCTTTTACTCATTTAGAGGCCCTGGCAGTGGTGTGGGCTTTAAAGCACTTCCGTGATATCATTTTTGGATATCCTATTACAGTCTACACGAACCACACTGCTGTCACTCAGTTTTTTAAGGGCAAGAATCTGTCAGGCCGCCTAGCCAGATGGTTCCTCACGATTGAGGAATTCAATCCAACCCTAAAGCATATCCCCGGGCATGCGAACCACGTTGCTGATGCACTTTCACGGAATATCCCTATTGCTGCTGTTACCGTGATTCATAACTTTTCCCTGCAAGATCTGGCCAAAGCTCAGCGTGAAGACCCTGTTTGGTCTGCTGTCATTTATGCTTTGGAGTCTGGTGATGATTCCACCCTACCAGCTTTACCAGTACCTCTGTCCCAATTTTCCCTGCAGGACAAGGTTCTCATTCGTAATGTGGAAGTGTTTGAGCAAGATGTGGCACAGCTAGTGATCCCTGAGTCTCTAGTTCCCGTTGTTTTGTCCCTTGCTCATGATGCCCCTCAGGCTGGTCACCCAGGTCGTGACAAAACTCTGGTTATGGCACGGAAGAAGTATTATTGGCCTAAAATGCGACTAAACATTACCTCTCATGTAACCCGGTGTAGTTCTTGTGCCCAGAACAAAGGTTCTACGAGCACTGCTCCCATCTTAGAGTACCCTACTCCTTCTCGCCCTTTTCAGACTGTGGCTATAGACCTTTTGCAACTGCCTCGTAGCACGCAGGGCTCTGTGTATGTCCTTGTGAGTGTGGATCACTTTAGTCGTTTTGTGGTCTTAGCTTCCTTACGTAACAAATCTGCATCAGTTGTAGCACATGCTTTAGTTTCCCATGTGTTGTGTCCATACACCATTCTTTCGGTGCTCCTTAGTGATGAAGGGACTGAATTTAGGAACGAGGTTTTGGCAGGTATGTCTGAACGTTATGGTATCAAACAGACATTTGTGACTGCTTATCATTCAGCGTCCAATGGTCATGTGGAGAGGACGAACAGGAAAATTTTGGAGATCCTACGTCACTTTGCCAGTAATTTTCATGAGTCTTGGGAGGATTGGCTTCCCCATGTTAGTGCTTGTATCAATAGCACCATTAATGTTTCCACGGGCAAAACGCCTCATTATGTTAACTTTGGAGTTGAGAAACGGCTCCCATATGATGTGCTTGACAGCCCTGCTCGCCCCCTCTACAATGTAGATGACTATAGTAAACTACAGAGTCATGTGCTGCATGCTATTTATACTTTTGTTAGGGATAAAATGGATGTTTCAAAGGCCGACATGTAGAAACAACAACATGCTCATGCAACATCTGTGACCATCAGTGTTGGTGATCATGTTTTCAAAAGCATGCCTGATCGCCAGTCAAAATTAAATTGTAAATTTGAGGGCCCCCTTTTGGTGACTGAACGCCTACATCCTAAGAAGTTCAGGATTTTTGACCCCTCTACAGGCCTTAGCGAGATTTCCCACTCGGATAGACTCAAGAAGACTCAAGTGCCTATCCGTACCTATACCTGGCCTCCTCCTGGGCCCACAGCAAGAAATTTGCCTTGTTTAGCTACCCCTCATTGTTATGACCTTAGGTCAAGGGGTCCTGTAATTACCTGAACTTTCATTGTTTAGTGTTATGTATTCTTGTGATGTTTCCCATTTATGTATTCTTGTGATGTTTCCCATTTATATATTCTTGTGATGTTTCCACTTGTGTATTCTTGTATTGTATTTTGTCGTGTTCCCCATTTGTGTATTCTTGTATTGTATTTTGTCGTGTTTAGATATTAAGTATCATGTCCCGGACGTCCGGCAATTGCTGTATTTGTATTTTTCATAACTGGCGCTAGTCTTATGTTCCTTTTTGTGTTGTATGTATTGTCTTTTATGTCCTCATATATGTATGTGTTTATTTAATGTATTTGGGTGTGCTATTGTAACCATTTGCCCCACACTTCTGTCTGCCACTGTTGTGTTTGTGGTGTGTGTGTAGCTTGTCTTTGTCTCATTTGGATTCTCCTTGCCTCGGTCTTTTTTTTTTTTTTTCTTTTTTTTTTCCGAGTGGCGCGGGCCGAGCGGTGTGTTGGCATGGTGTATAGTATATGTATTGTATCATTTTAGTAGTTATTTTAATGATTATATTATAAAATGTATTTTGTATTTATGTTAGATATGGCAGATGGCGCGCAAAACCTGTAGCTAGCGCGTCAGTATCGAAGACGACCTTGTTAAGGGTGCACGCATTTGTGATTGTGTCATTTTGTGTGTATCCAAATATACAATTTAACTCTTCATTTGCGCACTCATTAGCCACACAGTACATTAAGTTTTATTAACTTTGAGTTTATCTATACACCTTTTAATTTTTTTTCTTATGTTATATTTACCGTAGTAAGTGATGAAAACACTTTGAAGTGTTTCGTTTACGAATACCGAGCTAAAATAATTGTTTAAAATATTACACGTTCCTTCATTTGATTATTCATGTTGACCGTCAGCAGGTAATAGTGGACCAATGGGATTCCTAACAACCTTTTTATCTCTAATGTAACTATAGAATTCTTTGGGGTTCTCTTCGGATTTATTAGCGATGCTCATTTCGTATTGTCGTTTTCTATTTTTTATTGTCTTTTTTAAATCTCTCTGTATTGATACATACGTTTCATAGTCATTAGATGCACCCGAGCACTTATATTTCTTATAAGCCTGTCTCTTTTTAGTAATACTTTTTTCAGTTTCTTTGTCGCGCCACTTTGGGCGAGCCTGATTTGGGGGACGTCTGTCCCTAAAAGGAATGTAAGTTTGAATCATCTTAGTGAGCGTCTTTTGAAATATTTCCCACATCTGATCTACAGGTCTTTCTCTTAATTTTGTCTCCCAATCTGTAAGCTGAAGCTCCTGACGTAGTCCTATGAACATAGATTTACTGAAATCGGGTATTTTAGAAACACAAGTATCTATTCTATTTTTTTTTTTTTTTTTTTTTTTTAAGTTTGAATCTAACTAAGTTGTGATCGCTATTTGCAACAGTTTCACCGACTTCTACATCAGTTGCCATGCTTTCGCGGCTCGTGATCAATAGATCGAGTAAGTTTCCATATCTTGTGGGCTCTTTTACATGCTGAATTAAGTAATTATCACCAAGAAAATCAATCAAGCGACTACCTATATAGCCATGTTCAAGGGTCATCCAATCAATGTCAGTAAAATTTAAATCACCCATTATCAATAAATCCCGGTTGCAGAAACTAGACAGTTCTTGAAATAACAGTTTGTCGTCTGCTAATGATAATGTCTTTGGCCTATATATTACACCTACATTCATTTTTTGTCCATTTCTTTGGGTTAACTCAACCCACAAACTATCATTTGCATCCTGTTTCACTTTCTCTAAAACACAAGTATGAACATTGATTTTAACGTACAACAGAACACCCCCACCTACTGCGAAGGCGAAGCAGTAGCTGAGTGTCCAAGACGCATTTGTGACCACTGCACAATAAACACAGTTACCTCAACCTGATCCTCCCACCATTGCCCAGCGGAAGACTGCTGCGCCAGAGCGGGAAGTTAAAAAGAGGAAACTTAACCTCTGTTCAGAAGTTAGAACTTGTGAAGATGGTTGACAAAGGTTAAATAAAGCGTGATGTTTGGAAAAACTTTGGAATAAACGCGTGAAATTTACCAAAACCGTGAGCATATCAAGCTCCACATGAAAATATTTCCATCAGAAGCTGGTGGCGAAGATATGAGAAGTGGTAATCAAGTGTAACTCAAGACTGAACAGCTACTAGGGAGATATCTGGAGCGACAAATATAATTTTACTTTGTGTTAAAGCTCTGCTTTGGTGAATGAATATGTTTTCTATACGGTTCGATGTATTTTTAATCAACCTGACATTCATTTCCGTCGGAAATCAGTTAGGTAAGGATAATTTAGTTACATTAGCTAAATTAATAAACGGCACATGATTGAGGGGAACAATACACGGCGTGCAATATCGCCATGCTCGGCCATCGGCCCTCAGGGTTAGATTACTGCACTACGGTTATGTTTCCTTTATTTAATTTACGACGACAAACTGTTAATTTGATATAAGTTTCGATGTATTTGTAATTTATCTGTCATTCATTACCAGTTATAAGTATACATATAACTTGTAACGCACATATCAAAACTGGTAATAAAAATTAGTTACGTCTACCAAAACAGACAAAGCGGAACTTGTCGGGCGGCACACATGATGTTATGGACATTGCCAAGAAGCTATACGCTTCTGTTGCTCGCAAGATGGGTGTGCAACAGCCTCCGTTATTTCTTGCATCAAAAAGATGGGTAGATATCCTGAATTCTTGAAAAACATTATCGAGAAAGGCCAGCACTCCCGATCAATTATTCAACATGGATAAGACTAACTTCTACCGGAAGACAATGCTTAAAAACTCTCATCACGAATAAGTCAGCCAAGGTTCGTGGAAGGAAGACCATAAAAGAACGCTTTACTTTGCTATCCGCAATAAATGCATCGGAAACCTGCCGTACGAAGCCAACAATTGTGCATCGAGCAAAACAATTCAGGGTCTACAGAGGATGCACCATGAAAAGATTGAATGTGCACTGATTAAACTCAAGGAAGGGGTACATGTCGGCAAAATTTTCTCATGACTGGTTCAAAGAGGCATTCATCCCCCGAAGCTGAGGAGTTTTGCCGAGTAAATAGCATCAGGTTTAACATTCTACTCCTTGACAGTGCCCCAGGTCATTCTCTACATCTTTTGGAAGGATTGCCTGAGGACCGCCAGGTGGCTATACCTAGTAACCCACAGACAGATGAGGCAGAAACGGCGGCAGCAGAGGCACGGCAAATCCTTGGAGCTGTGTTTGCTGACGTGACTGGTCAGGACATCAAGAAAGTTATTCGGCCTCTTACAGTGTAAGAAGATAGTAGATTAAGGTATACAAGTAGTAGACAAATAGGTAGATAGAGGGGTAGGTGGCGAGAAATTCATTTTTACGACTTGGATGTTTTGAAAACAATGGTCGCGACGAAGTTGCAGTGTTCCATTATCTCGCTCACCGCTTAAAGTTTGTAAACACAAGCTAGAGTATCGATATTGGTGCTGATGTGACGAAATGTTAACACTAAGCCACTTCGCTTCATGACCAATATAGCTTGTGTAAGCAGTATTGCTTGAGACAGTTTAACAGTCTTTCTGATTGGAGAAAAGGGTGGAGGAGTTGAGAAATTATTGGTGCACGGAGGAAAAGTCACGCCCTTAAGGGGAGGCACTTATCTGTAACGGTCAAAATTATTGGATGAATTAAGTAGTGACGTCGAAGCAAACTTGAATTGGTGAGTGAATTAGGGATCCCAGGTGGGAATCTTTTGGTGTACTTAATCAAACTAAGTTGTAGAAGTAGTGAAGAAACTGAAGAAAATAATTAAACCGTTTTAAATATTCTACGAACAACTTATACTAAGTGGTACTTGACTAAATAGACATGTAGCCTACAGATGAGGGGCTTACAATTATACAATGATGGAAAGAAAGTAAAGAAAGTTGAAAGTGAATGAAGAAATAGAATATCATAGAAGGAACAGTTAACAGAATTAAAACCAGTAATTAAGGAGAGAAAGGAACTTAAAGTGATGGTGGCAACAGAGCTAAAAGTAGTGGCAGCTGTGGGATGAACCTCCTCCGAAGTAATGACAAGACTGGTGTGTGACAAGACTGAGTGCAAAGGTGAACGGGTACAACAATCTACAGCCCACGCAACCACAATCACGCAGTGCGCAACCAACCACGCAGTGCACAACCACAACAACGTGTATGTTAATTTCAGAGGACGAGGAACGAAGGGTCTTCATACTACGAATGAACGAGGAACGAGGCCATCTATAAGGCGATCTACAAGGCGATCTACAAGGCGACCTATAAGGCGATCAAGAAAGCGATCTACAAGGTGATCTACAAGGCGATCTACAAGGCGATTTACAAGGCAGGGGATGAGCCACTACAAGCAACAGTGAACAAGGAATGACGAGGGATGACGAAGTTGACGTACGCAAGGAAGGCTACGTGGAGGCAGTCAAGTCAAATCGACTTTAAGAACACTGAAGGTATGAATAACACTAACGTGATGCGTCACGAGGTCACCTCGAATACTAATATTCCCAAATACACAGGTGATGAAAACACCTTGGGAGTAGATAAGTTTCTCAGTCTGATTGACACTTCAATTGTAAGCAAAAATATAACAGATGAAAAAAAAAAAATAGAAATTTTGAAAGAGAATGTAAATCCCGAGAAGGTTAGAGCTAGTTTTACCATAAATTTCCAGCCAAATGGAAGATATCAACAAGTATGAGAAGTATAAAAAAAAGTGTGTGAGATCAGGAACCTATCAGATCTTTGGTTAGAATGATAAAAGAAGTTAAAACAAGTGAACCAGACACAGAATACTTAGCAAGATTAGATAGATTCAGATTAGATAGAAAGATCTAGTGACAAAATGAAAAATTTTCAGGTAATAAAATTAATCACATTTGGCTTGTTAATAAAAAAAATCTGATTATTTAACAGCAGAAAAGATGTATAAAGATCTCAAGTCAACTATGAATTTAGGGGAGGTAGAATATCTTCCTCAAGGGTACAGTGAGACCAGAATCATAAATCCATATGTGATGACGGTGGAACAACAGAAAGAAACTAGGAATTTTAAGAGTGATTATAGAAAAAGATAATTTAGACATACAGCTAGAAGCCCATCAAAAGATGCTAGAACTGTATGTTACAATTGTAGTACTTGGGGGCATAAAGCACAAGACTTATTATGGAACTATTTGTAGAAATCGCAAACATGAGGGTCATGATGAATATGGTTGTAGAAACCCACCTTTCTGTATGTATCATCAAAGAATAGGACATAGAACACATGAATATAGACATTTTCGTATGCACCCGTAATAAGAGGAAAAATCCCAGACACAGAATAAACCAATACTACAGAACTCCGCATATATACACACATAGACATTATTGTGTTAAGGATAAGAGTGATAGAAAGGTGAAAGAAAACTCCAACATCAAGGATAGTTATAAACTGACAATTACGACTGGAAGGACTTCTGTAGGACCTCTCATTACTGGTAGTGTTCAATAAACCTATTCAAATATTTATTAATACAAGATCTATAGTTAATGTTATAACTAGTAGAGTTTTAAACCATTTGCCAACCAGGCGTGAAAATCTTGGAACCAATCCATCATTCATTGCAGGTAGTAACTGGAAATTGGTTAAAAACATTGGTTAAGGTTGAACTAGAAGTCATCTCATAAACAAATGAAAATTTGCACATACCAGTGATATTTGTAGAAGAATCTGTTTTTCCAGGAGATTTATTTATAGGGTTTGCAACTATGAGAAAATGGAACGTGGTCATATGTCCTGCTGACTTAGGGATCTTAGTGAAATCACAGTTAATCCCATTTTTAAATCAACCAGACTTAAAGCCAGTGACAGGAATCAAAGAATTCCAAAGAATAGATAGGAAAGATAACATTTATATTTTATATAACGAGGCCAAGTGGTCCAGACTAAATGAAAGTAAAATCACATATAGTGAACCCAACTCAGATGTTCAAGAAATCCCAGAAATTAATAATTCATCAACTACAAATGAAGTCTTGTAAATGGTGGATGGTGGCGTAATAAAGTAGACATTATTACACTCCAGAGCAAATAACAGGGTTGAGGTGCAGTTGAAAGGAGCCACTGTAGAATCTGAAATTTTAACCATCCCAGAAGCAATTAGATTAAAAGGTTTTAAATTGAACTCGGGGATTTATAAGTCAAATAAGAACATGGTAGAAATATCAATGATTAATACTATGAATAAAGACATAGTCTTAAGAAAAGGTACACAAATAGGATGTTTTTAGGTGTGTACAAAACCCATTAAGATTTTAAATGAGAGTACTGAGGAGGTAGCATTACCAATTTTATCAATCTGTTCAGTTCAGGAAGAAAAAGAGCTGGGAAAGGAATACAAGTATCAACTAGAACCTACTAGTTGCCTTGAGTTGGATGAAAGCTTAGTTGCTTTGCTCATGAAGCACAATAAAGCAATTGTTTTGACGGGGGACGCCTTAGGCAAAACAACTGTTTTAAAACATCAGATCAAATTAAAACCAGGGACTCAACCTATTTATATTCCGACCTGCAGAGTTTCTCATTCTAGATTAGCCATGGTAGGTAAACAGATCACTGAAAAGTCATTGCAAGATATTATTGAACATAGTAAAAGTGAGTGGAACTTCCCTTTGGTTCTGGTATCAAAATCAGATGGTACTATGCTCCCAGTTACTGGTTATAGGGAATTGAATAAGCACACCATACGTGACAGGTTACCATTACCGATGATAGGGGACATTCTTAGAAGTTTGGGAACTGAGAATAGATATTTTAGCACTATAGATATCAAATCTGCTTTTTGGCAAATAGAGTTGCATGAAGACTCACGAGAGTTCACAGCTTTTTCTACTCCAACGGGATACTATGAGTTCAAACGAATGTAATTTGGGTCATGTAATAGTCTATTAACTTACATGACATTAATGAATACAGTTCTAGATGGGTTGTTAGGAAACACTACCAGTGTATTTCTAGATTCAAATAGTTTCCCAAACAGTGGCCGAGCACTTTAAGAAATTAGATTTGATATTCTCAAGACTAGTTGAAGCAGGATTCAAAATAAAATTTGAAAAATGTAAGTTCTTGCAGGAGATTGTTATTTATTTGGGACATAAGATAGACAGGCATGGACTTAGTTCAGTAAATGCAAAAGTTGAAACAGTAAAGAATATTCCATTTCCAAACAATGTAGAAAAGGTTAGACGTTTCTTGAGATTGACAGGATATTATAGAAAATTTATCCGACGACATGCTGATATTGCTAATCCATTAAGTTCTTTGTTGAGGAAGAAATCAAAGTTCATGTGGGGACCTATAAAGCAGCAAACTTTTGACAAGATGAAAGATAAACTTACGAGTTCTCCAGTTTTAATATTTCCAGACTATGATAACGAATTCATTCTTTGTATTGATGCATCTGACATAGGATTAGGAGGCAACCAATGACAGAGTTGAATAATTTTGTTTGTAGTAGAGATGAGTTAGTAACCTTAGATGAGGAAATGGTAATAAGAGAACAGAGGGATGATAAGACATACGACTCATTAGCCAAATATTTGATGAACCCAAGAGGAAATCCTCCAAAACTACCAAAAAGGTATAAGATAGAGGACTTTCATTTGACTAATGGACTTTTATATAGAAAAATGGTTGTAAGTGGGAAAGATATTTCTGGGGGCCCAGTAAATCAGTTGGTTATACCACAAATTCTTGTAAAAGAGATATTGAAGTTACTTCATGATAGTGATTATAGTTCACTTCCAGGAGAGGATAAAACTTATAGACAAGCATAACTTAAATACTTTTGGCCAGGTATAAAGAAATATATATATATGGTTATATAGAAAATTGTTTGAAATGTGCTAACGTGAAAGGAAATACACCAAAACCTGCTCCTACGTTAACATATCCCATTCCACAGAAACCTTAGGAAAGAGTTCACATAGATACATTGGAGTTACCTATGTCTGAGAAGGGATATAAATGTGTATTTGTTGTTATTGATTATTTTTCAAGATTTTGCATTTTACAACCCATTCCATCTGAAACAATTGCTTTAGTAATCAGATAATATGTAATTTCACTCCACCTAAGATCTTAGTTTCAGATCATGGAACTGAATTTAATAACAAAATAATAGAAGAATTGTGTAGGTTGTTTAAAATTCACAAAGTCAATATTTTAGTGAATTATCCAGAATGTAATGGAGTTGTAGAGAGGTTAAATAAGAAAATTATTACATGTCTTAGAAGTATAATAATTCCTCATAGTATCACTTGGGATACTAAGATTCCTTGTGTTAAATTTACTCTGAACAACCAAATTAACATAGCAACAGGTGAAACACCTCATTTTTTTATTTTTGGGGAAGACAAAACTCTTTCATACAAAATAGTGATTGCAGAGCAGAAACCTGTGTATAATATAGATGATTATATCTCAGATAGGATAAATATATTTCAAAGTATTCACCAAAGAGTTAGAGAATATATGCAAGAGTAT
>NC_134802.1:13935514-13938014 GCF_046742065.1 Oratosquilla oratoria | reverse complement strand
AGGAAGCGGGTTAGTACATCGACTACAGTCAGGATGTACTTCGCACCATTTAGCGTGGTAGTTAGTGGACCAACGAGATCAACGTGTACTCTCTCAAATGGAGCTTTCACATCAGGAAACTGTCTAAGTGGAGCTGGGAGGTCACAAGAAGGTTTGCAAGTAATGCAGATTTTGCATTTTTTTTATAAAATCCTTCACATCCTCCGACATCTTAGGCCAGAAAGCAAACTTCTGTAGGCGTTCCAGAGTAACTTGGATTCCGCCATGGCCCGCCATCGGAAGGCAATGAGCGATACGTAACGCTGCCGCCTTTGCTCCATCAGGGCATACCAGGCGAAGCTCTTCCAACTGGTATGCATTCCTACGTGCATGATATAGGAGTTCGTCGGGGAGGAGTCGGAACTCCCCGATTGGCACTCGTAGGCGCGGGATTTTTGGCACTTCTGACGTCACTCCTTTGAGGTACTGTTTCACTCGACCCCAATCAGGGTGTGCATCCTGATCCTTTCGGATCTCAACCTGGTTCCAAGTAATGGTATCCTCATCATTTGTGCATGAGTTCCCTCGGCCACCCGTGGTTACGGCCGAAACTATGAAGTCATTTATAGGGTGGTCAGCCCTCCGTATCCGAGAGAGCGCGTCCGCAACAATGTTAAGTCTCCCGGGTATGTACTCGACCTGGATGTCGAAGTCGGCGATGGCCATCTACCACCTGAGGATCCGAGTGTTTGTGCCCTTAACAGTGAAGAGCCAGACCAATGGCCTGTGATCACTCATCAACCGGACAGGATAGCCCATGATTAGTGGGCGGTTAACCGTGAGACCGTACACTGCCGCTAACGCTTCTCTCTCCACGGTGCTGTACCGTCTCTCATGCGTGTTCAGCGTGCGACTGAAGTACGAGAGTGGACGTCTCGCACCTACTTCGCCCTCTTGCTGAAGCACGCCCCCGATACCCGAGGCACTAGCATCAGTGGTGAGTAAGAACGGTTTGGAAAAGTCGGGGTATGGAAGGACCACCGTTGATGACAAATGATGCTTGAGAGACTCAAACGTATGCAACTGATGAGGTGTCCACGCACCAAGCACACGATTGGTGTGCTTCCCTGCGACGTCACCCTTTGTCATATCTACCAGGGGCAACGAAATGGCCGCGAAATGCGGGATAAACTTGCGGTAATATCCCGCTAACTCCAAAAAGGAAAGCAACTCTTTCCGACGCGTTGGCCGAGGGAAAGTTTTGATGGCTTGGACTTTCTCTGGCTGGGGCTTTATCCCTTCCTGGGATATTACATGACCTAGGTAAGCGACCTCCTTCTGGAAGAAATGACATTTCTCCAGCCTCAATGAGAGGCTTGCCTCCTGCAACCTCCTAAGGACATCCTCAAGATTCTTGAGGTGGTCGACCCAGGATGTACACAGAACAGTTATATCGTCCATGTACACCATCGCACTGACCCCTAACAGCCCCGTTAGTACCTGGTTCATCACCCTTTGAAAACAGGATGGAGCGTCCTTTAGCCCGAAGGGCAGAGACGTGAACTCGTAATGCCCTTCGGGAGTCGAGAATGCCGTTTTCTCGCAGCTGCTCTCCATCAATGGGATCTGGAGATAACCTTGCTTTAAGTCAAGCAGAGAGAAAATGACGCTGGAGCCGAGACTGCGCAGCATCGAATCAATATGGGGAAGAGGAAACCTATCATCAACCACGTGTCTATTTAGAGCACGAAAATCGAGACAAGGGCGAAGGGTTTTATCCTTCTTCACAACCGGAACAATGGGAGCATTGTACGGAGAACGAGATGGACGAATGATCCCCTTACTGAGCATATCCCCAATGAGGTCTCTAATCTCACCTCTATACTTCTCAGGAATGGGATAAGATTTGCGGTAGACTGGCGGTCTAAATGTCTAAATCTCGTGTAGGAAGTGAGGCATCACGGTAAGTGGACCCCCTGGTAAGGCAAAAACATCGGCATATTGGACCACTAAAGAGGTCAGAGCCATACTTTCCTTACTATGCCTAACAGGGAAAAATTTCCCTACTTCCAACCGTAACCTGTGCTCGCGAGAGCCATCCACTACGTTAGACGCTTGGACCATTCCCACCGAGACGTTAGTTCCACCGTCTACCAGCGCAATCTCCCCTAGAAGAGTGAGGTCACCAACAACTAAGTCTTTACGAATCTCATGGGTGTCCGGGCCCAAGTTCAGGAATGGAACTTTAAACCATGCCTTGCCATCTTCCATCCTGATCAGCTCTACTACTCCCTGGCCTAGCAGGTTGGCGCCTTCGGCATATGGGCGTGCTGTGAACAGCGCCGAGAAAGCCTGACCTGCGGGAGTGAGCTTGTCTGCCGTCTCGAGAATTAATCCTACAGTTCCTCCTGAGAACCCAGGCACCCACTGATGCTCGATTGACTTAACCGGGAAAGTGGCAGTTTCACTTTCCCGCTGGAAACTATGACGCTCCTCGCACACGGCGATAAATGGCGGGGAG
>NC_134802.1:13883014-13888014 GCF_046742065.1 Oratosquilla oratoria | reverse complement strand
TCGCAGATTACACTTAGAGTGGTGGTCGCGTTCCATTGGGTGCTTCAAACTAGCATGATACTCTCGTATCCCGACTGGGTACTCTGGATTATCGTCGGGCGGCAAGCTCAGGCCAGTATCCTTGCAGTTTGAAAGCTTTGGAGGATTTGTCCCAGTCGGGATGGGTATGAGAACGGTAAACATTACCACTGATAAGTTCCGCCTTAATCGTAGAGGTTTCTTATATATATTCTTTTTTTGGTGCCTTCTGAGAGAGCGAGCAGCATCTTCTCTCAAGTTATAAGGCCTTGATGACACTCTATTGTCCTTATGCATCACAACTTTCTCGTTAAACTGGGAGAAAAGTCCCATCTAGTTCTTTGTGAGTTATTAGCACTGCTCATCAAACAGTTGTCATGTCCCTATGTTCTCATCAACTCTCTCAGTCTACAGTATTCTTATCTTCGTTCCCCTCAATCTACAGTTTACACCCCCTCCCCTGTTGTTGTACTTTTTGTAACAGGTTTCTGGTTCATTTCAAGCGATTTTTGTGTTCCGCGTAGGCGCCAGGTACACAAGTCAAAACTGTCACTTGTTGGTAGGAGTGTACCTAATGTTTCTTCTAATCATTGCATGGACCTTTTCTGGAGTAGGAGCCTCCAGGTGTAGACTCGAGTTATTGCCATATTTTTTCATGGGTCAGTGTAAACATTCGGACATGAATCAATGTTTCAAGGTTTTGAAACCTTAGGGATGAGATGTCTCACCAGCCTCGTCAATCCCATTTTCCCCAGCGCATGTTTCCCAACCCCAAGAAGTTTGGACCAAGCAATGTTCGGGTCTCAAAATAATTCCTTTTGTGGCTGTTGAATTCTTCTCATATTACTTACCTTTCAATTTTTTCACTAGGGAAAACGCCTCTTTCAGTCACTGTAGATATTGGTGTGCAGAATGTAGTCTGTTAGTAGTTAGAAAGGCTTACTTTTGCCTTGCGAGAATTGTATAATCTTCCTTTTATCTCCCTTTTGCAATAATTTGCATTTCTGTGCAAGAGCTCCCCCTTGCTTGTTTCTTGGTTACAGTTTGTCTTCCTTTACATTTTGCCTCGCCATGCTACAGTATTTCAATGTCACTTTTGCTTGTTGTTTCTGGCATTGCCCTTAAGTGTGATTGCCTCCTGGGTATTGATGCTTCTTACAGCTCATACCATAGATATTTCTCCTAGTCGACCGTTGTAGTGGACTTTCTGCAAATTTGATAATCTTCTGCTTCGGGACTAGGCCAGTTTCTGTTTGTGATTCTTCTGTGCTTGGTCCGCACATGTGCCACTGTCCTAATTTCTCAGAGCTCTGCCCCTGTTGCTCCATTGTGCTGCTGTTGTTTTAGGAGAGACATCTTATTGAACTTCAAGTTCTGTTCGAGTTCCAGTTGCGCGTCTCAGGTGCCCCGATAGGGTCTGACGTTCTCTCTTTAGCCTGATTCTATTTGTATTCTGTCGGCTTGCCCCTAGAAGGATTTCTCTCCGCTATTCGTGAGGATCACGTTACCCACAGCGATGGTAAACCACATGGTTACGGGTGCTCCTATTTCTCTCTCTCCTGGCAGTCACTTAGGCTCCTTTAAGGTGGTACACGTTGCTGCTTTCCAAGATTCGCTCTATTTGTAGCAGCTTCTGTTCTACCGTCTTCTCACAACATGTGACCCTGCTCGCGTAGGCTTCTGAACTTGCCCACATTTGTAGGCGAAACTGATTTTCCTAAACGAGACCGGCCTCGTCTTTCCTTGACCTGCTAGTTACCCACCGGTCAGGCTTTGGCATTTACCAGGTGATCCGTTAGGGGTTACGGGGGGACCGTTTGTGGTTCATAGAATTGACCTTCAACCAGGCACTCGTCCTGTTTACGTTCCTTCTTACACCCCCCCCCCCCCCCCCCCCCCCCCCCCCCCCCCCCCCCCCCCCCCCGCCCCCCCCCCCCCCCCCCCCCCCCCCCCCCCCCCCCCCCCCCCCCCCCCCCCCCCCCCCCCCCCCCCCCCCCCCAGGTTGCCTCACTCTCGTGCGGCTTAATAGCCCAGTCCTTGGTTGACGATTTGTTGAGTGAAGGTGTTGCAAACAGGAGATCCCACTCCGAGTGGAATTCGCCTACTTTCTTGGTGCCTAAGAAAGATGGATCTTTTCGTCCTGTAGTTGATTATAGGAAAGACAATGAAGTCCACTCTTCCTTGATTCATTATCCTTTGCCTATCTTAAGCGAAGCTTCTTCAGTCCATTGGCAATGGTAATACAGTGTTCACCACTTTAGATTTAAAAAGCAGGTTTTTGGCAGCTTACCCCTGGAGGAGAAGTCTGTTATAGATCACGGCCTTCTCGAACCTCCCAATGGACACTATGAATGGGCCTCCGTTGCCCCATGGGTTTGCGGAATGCTCCCTTGAGATGACTTGCCAGCGTTTTTAGTTAACTCTATATTTCATGGCTTAATTGGGAATGGACTTTTTGTTTACCTGGGGTGTCAGTGCTGTCGAAAAACCTGGACGCAAGGAGCACCCTGAAGAAGAATGGTTAAGGAAGATTATGATTTGATTTTTGTTTCCAAAGATGTAGAGGAAGCCACTTTTCTAAGTTGATCCATGGTTTTCAACGGTTTGCTGAAGCTGGGTTAAAACTCAACTTACCCAAGTGTTCCTTTTTCAAGGCTTAAGTATCAGTTTCTAGGTCATGTTGTAGACAAACATAGTTAATCCATACTACTGGTGGAAAAGATCAAGGCAGTCAGAGACTTTCCCATGTACCGAAGTCGGTTGAAAATGTACGTTTCCTTCTTTGGACTTGCAGGATACTTTCGTGCATTTATTAAAGACCTTTGCTTCAATTGCTTCCCCTCTCAACTCGCGCTTCTCAAAAACAGGGACTTCTTCCTTCCAGTGGCCCGTGATGTCCATCAGACAAAGTTTTGATTCTTTGAAGCTTGCTCTTACTGAAGCACCTGTATTGGCTTTCCCTGATTATAATATTCCCCTTTTACTATTTGTACAGATTGCTTCTGGTACAGGGTAGTTGGAGAGCAGGGGGGGCTTGTACTTATGCAACAAGTAGAAGGGATGTAGACCTCATGTTAATTGCAATATTGCTTAGGTCGCACAATTCTAAACAAATGCCTGGAAGTGAGTCCCGTTACTCTGTTTACTCATCTAAGAGGCCCTGGCTGTGGGTGGTGGGCTTTAAGCACTTCCCGTGATATCATTTTTGGGATATCCTATTACGGTTCTACACGGACCACACTGCTGTTCATTCAGCTTTTTCAAGGAAAGAATCTGTCAGGGTCTCGCCTAGCCGGATGGTTCCTCACGATTGAGGAATTCAATCCAAACCATTTAATGCATTTGCCCGCGGCGCGCCTAATCATGTTTGCTGATGCGTTTTCACGGGAATATTCCTGTTTGCTGCTGTTACCGTTGATTGATAACTTTTCCTTTGCAGGATCTGGTTTATAAAAGCTCAGCGTGGGAAAGGACCCTGTCTGGTCTGCTGGTCATTTATGCTTTGGATTATCTGGTGATGGGGATTCCACCTTACCAGCTATTATTACCAGTACCTTTGTACCAAATTTTCCCTGCAGGGACGAAGTTCTCATTCGTAATGTGGAAGTGGTTTGAGCCAAGCTGTGGCTCAGCTAGTGAATCCCTGAGTCTCTAGTTACCAGAGTTTAATCCCTTGCTCATGATGCCCCTCAGGCTGGTCACCCAGGTCGTGACAAAAACTCTGGCTAAGGCACGGAAGAAGTATTATTGGCCTAAAATGCGACTAGACATTGTGCCTCTCATGTGGCCCGGTGTAGTTCTTGTGCCCAGAAACAAGGTTCTACGAGCACTGCTCCCATTTTAGAGTACCCTATTCCTTCTCGCCCATTTCAGACTGTAGCTATAGACTTTTTGCAACTGCCTCGTAGCACACAGGGCTCTGTGTTATGTCCATGTATGTGTGGGATCGATTTTAGTCGTTTTGTGGGGTCCTAGCTCCCTTACGTAACAAATCATGCACCAGTCGTTAGCACATGCTTTAGTTTACCATGTGTGCTGTGTCCATACACCACTCCTTCGGTTGTCCCTAGTGATAATGGGGCTGAATTTTAGAACGAGGTTTTGGTCGGGTATTTGTGAACGTTATGGTATCAAACAGAACATTCGTGACCGCTTATCATCCTAGCGTCCAATGGTCTTGTGGAGAGGACTAACAGGACAAATTTTAGAGATCCTACGTCACCTGTGCTAGTGATTTTCATGAGTCTTGGGAGGATTCGCTTCCCCATGTTAGTGCTTGTATCAATTGCACGATTAAATGTTTCCACGGGCAAAAACGACTACCTCATTAAGTTATTTTTGGGATCAGAGAAACGGCTCCCATATGATAAGCTTGATAGCCCCTGCTCGTTCCCTCTACATGGCAGTGGACCTTATAGTTAAGCTTACAAGTCATGTGCTGTTGCCATTTATACTTCTGTTAGGGATAAACTTCTTGGTGTCAGAGGCCGACATGTTGAAACAACAACATGCTCGTGCAACACCTGTGACCATCAGTGGGGGGCGATCATGTTTTCAACAGCATGCCTGATCGCCAGATCAAAATTAAATTGTAAAGTTTGTGGGCCCCCTTTTGGTGACTGAAACGCCTACATCCTAACAAGTTCAGGATTTGTTACCACATCTACAGGCCTTAGCGAGATTGCACACGTTGCTAGGCTCACGAAGACTCAAGTGCCTATTCCAACTGTTACCCGGCCACCTCCTGGGCACGCAGCAAGAACTTTGCCTTGTCTCGCTACCCCTCATTATTATGACTTAAGGTCAAGGGTTCCTGTAATTACCTGACACTCTCATTGTGTCATGTTCTGTATTCCTGTAATAACCTGAACTCTTATTGGTGTTCAAGTTGTATTTATTCCTGTACTTACCTGAACTTTTATTTGTTGTCATGTTCTTTATTCCAGTAATTACCTGAATTTGTCATTGTGATGTTTCCCATT
>NC_134802.1:13866317-13876317 GCF_046742065.1 Oratosquilla oratoria | reverse complement strand
CATGTTTAGATCCTAAACTTCTGAACTATGATTATGATAGATTTAGGGCTAATTTTCTTCAACTTTTCGCAGATACACTTGGTGGTGGTGCGTTCCATTGGTGCTTCAAACTAGCTGATACTCTCGTATCCCGACTGGGTACTCTGGATTATCGTCGGGCGCAAGCTCAGGCCAGTATCCTTGCAGTTGAAGCTTTGGAGGATTTGTCCCAGTCGGACTGGGTAGAGAACGGTAACATTTCCACTGATAAGTTCCGCCTTATCGTAGAGTTTTTTATATATATTCTTTTTTTGGTGCCTTCTGAGAGACGAGCAGCATCTTCTCTCAAGTATAAGCCTGATGACACTCTATTGTCCTTTGCATCACAACTTTCTCGTAAACTGGGAGAAGTCCCATCTAGTTCTTTGTGTATTAGCAATGCTCATCAACAGGGTCATGTCCCTTGTTCTCCTCAACTCTCTCAGTCTACAGTTTCTACTCCTAGTTCCCCTCAATCTACAGTTACACCCCCTCCCCTGTTGTGTACTTTTTGTAACAGGTCTGGTCATTCAAGCGATTTTTGTTTCCGCCGTAGGCGCCAGGTACACAAGTCAAAACTGTCACCTGTTGGTAGGAGTGTACCTACTGTTTCTTCTAATCATTCGCATGACCTTTCTAGAGTAGAGCCTCCAGGTAGACTCAGTTATTGCCATATTCATGGTCAGTGTAAACATTCGACTGATCAATGTTTCAAGGTTTTGAAACTTAGGGATGAGATGTCTCACCAGCCTCGTCAATCCCATTTTCCCCAGCGCATGTTTCCCAACCCCAAGAGTTGACCAGCAATGTTCGGTCTCAAATAATTCCTTTTGTGGCTGTTGAATCTTCTCAATTACTTACCTTTCAATTTTTCACTAGGGAAACGCCTCTTTCAGTCACTGTAGATACTGGTGCAGAATGTAGTCTGTTAAGTAGAAAGGCTTACTTTGCCTTGCGAGAATTGTATAATCTTCCTTTATCTCCCTTTTGCAATAATTTGCATTCTGTGCAAGGCTCCCCCTTGCTTGTTCTTGGTTCAGTTTGTCTTCCTTTACATTTTTCCTCGCATGCTACAGTATTCAATGTCACTTTTGCTGTTGTTTCTGGCATTGCCCTTAAGTGTGATTGCCTCCTGGATATTGATGCTCTTACAGCTCATACCATAGATATTTCTCCTAGTCGCCGTGTAGTGACTTTCTGCAAATTTGATATATCTGCTTCGGATAGGCCAGTTTCTGTTTGTGATTCTTCTGTGCTTGTCCGCACATGTGCCTGTCCTAATTTCTCAGAGCTCTGCCCCTGTTGCTCATTGTGCTGCTGTTGTTTTAGGAGAGCATCTTATTGAACCTTCAAGTTCTGTTCGAGTTCCAGTGCGCGTCTCAGGTGCCCCGATAGGGTCTGACGTTCTCTCTTTGCCTGATTCTATTTGTATTCGTCGGCTTGCCCTAGAAGGAATTCTCTCCGCTATTCGTGAGGATCACGTTACCACAGCGATGGTAACCAATGTTACGGGTGCTCCTATTTCTCTCTCTCCTGGCAGTCACTTAGGCTCCTTTAAGGTGGTACACGTTGCTGCTTTCCAAGATTCGCCTATTGTAGCAGCTTCTGTTCTACAGTCTCCTCCAACATGTGACCCTGCTCGCGTAGCTTCTGAACTTGCCACATTTGTAGGCGAAACTGATTTTCCTAAAGAGACGCCTCGTCTCCTTGACCTGCTAGTTACCCACCGTCAGGCGTTGGCTTTACCAGGTGATCCGTTAGGGGTTACGGACCGTGTGGTTCATAGAATTGACCTTCAACCAGGCACTCGTCCTGTTTACGTTCCTTCTTACAGGTTGCCTCACTCTCGTCGGCTTATAGCCCAGTCCTTGGTTGACGATTTGTTGAGTGAAGGTGTTGCACAGGAGTCCCACTCCGAGTGGAATTCGCCTCTTCTCTTGGTGCCTAAGAAAGATGGATCTTTTCGTCCTGTAGTTGATTATAGGAAAGTCAATGAAGTCACTCTTCCTGATCATTATCCTTTGCCTATCTTAAGTGAGCTTCTTCAGTCCATTGGCAATGGTAATACAGTGTTCACCACTTTAGATTTAAAAGCAGGTTTTTGGCAGATACCCCTGGAGGAGAAGTCTCGTAAGATCACGGCCTTCTCGACTCCCAATGGACACTATGAATGGCTCCGTTGCCCCATGGGTTTGCGGAATGCTCCCTTGACTTGCCAGCGTTTAGTTAACTCTATATTTCATGGCTTAATTGGGAATGGACTTTTTGTTTACCTGGATGATTTGATTTTTGTTTCCAAAGATGTAGAGAGCCACTTTTCTAAGTTGTCCATGGTTTTCAACGGTTTGCTGAAGCTGGGTTAAAACTCAACTTACCCAAGTGTTCCTTTTTCAAGGCTAGTATCCAGTTCCTAGGTCATGTTGTAGACAAACATAGTATCCATACTACTGGTGAAAAGATCAAGGCAGTCAGAGACTTCCCTGTACCGAAGTCGGTTGAAAATGTACGTTCCTTCTTTGGACTTGCAGGATACTATCGTGCATTTATTAAAGACTTTGCTTCAATTGCTTCCCCTCTCACTCGCCTTCTCAAAAAGGACTCTTCCTTCCAGTGGCGTGATGTCCATCAGACAAGTTTTGATTCTTTGAAGCTTGCTCTTACTGAAGCACCTGTATTGGCTTTCCCTGATTATAATATCCCCTTTACTATTTGTACAGATGCTTCTGGTACAGGTATTGGAGCTGTACTTATGCAACAAGTAGAAGGATGTAGACCTCATGTTATTGCATATGCTAGTCGCATTCTAAACAAGCCTGAGTCCCGTTACTCTGTTACTCATCTAGAGGCCCTGGCTGTGGTGTGGGCTTTAAAGCACTTCCGTGATATCATTTTTGGATATCCTATTACGGTCTACACGGACCACACTGCTGTCATTCAGCTTTTTCAAGGAAAGAATCTGTCAGGTCGCCTAGCCAGATGGTTCCTCACGATTGAGGAATTCAATCCAACCATAAAGCATTTGCCCGGGCGCGCTAATCATGTTGCTGATGCGTTTTCACGGAATATTCCTGTTGCTGCTGTTACCGTGATTGATAACTTTTCCTTGCAGGATCTGGTAAAAGCTCAGCGTGAAGACCCTGTCTGGTCTGCTGTCATTTATGCTTTGGAATCTGGTGATGATTCCACCTTACCAGCTTTACCAGTACCTTTGTACCAATTTTCCCTGCAGGACGAAGTTCTCATTCGTAATGTGGAAGTGTTTGAGCAAGCTGTGGCGCAGCTAGTGATCCCTGAGTCTCTAGTTCCCATTGTTTTATCCCTTGCTCATGATGCCCCTCAGGCTGGTCACCCAGGTCGTGACAAAACTCTGGCTATGGCACGGAAGAAGTATTATTGGCCTAAAATGCGACTAGACATTGCCTCTCATGTGGCCCGGTGTAGTTCTTGTGCCCAGAACAAAGGTTCTACGAGCACTGCTCCCATTTTAGAGTACCCTATTCCTTCTCGCCCTTTTCAGACTGTAGCTATAGACCTTTTGCAACTGCCTCGTAGCACACAGGGCTCTGTGTATGTCCTTGTATGTGTGGATCATTTTAGTCGTTTTGTGGTCCTAGCTCCCTTACGTAACAAATCTGCACCAGTCGTAGCACATGCTTTAGTTTCCCATGTGTTGTGTCCATACACCACTCCTTCGGTGCTCCCTAGTGATAATGGGGCTGAATTTAAGAACGAGGTTTTGGCGGGTATTTGTGAACGTTATGGTATCAAACAGACATTCGTGACCGCTTATCATCCAGCGTCCAATGGTCTTGTGGAGAGGACTAACAGGAAAATTTTAGAGATCCTACGTCACCTTGCTAGTGATTTTCATGAGTCTTGGGAGGATTCGCTTCACCATGTTAGTGCTTGTATCAATTGCACGATTAATGTTTCCACGGGCAAAACGCCTCATTATGTTATTTTTGGATCAGAGAAACGGCTCCCATATGATATGCTTGATAGCCCTGCTCGTTCCCTCTACAATGCAGATGACTATAGTAAGCTACAGTCATGTGCTGCATGACATTTATACTTCTGTTAGGGATAAACTTCTTGTTTCAGAGGCCGACATGTTGAAACAACAACATGCTCGTGCAACACCTGTGACCATCAGTGTGGGCGATCATGTTTTCAAAAGCATGCCTGATCGCCAGTCAAAATTAAATTGTAAGTTTGTGGGCCCCCTTTTGGTGACTGAACGCCTACATCCTAACAAGTTCAGGATTTTTTACCCATCTACAGGCCTTAGCGAGATTGCACACGTTGCTAGGCTCAAGAAGACTCAAGTGCCTATCCCAACCTTTACCCGGCCACCTCCTGGGCCCCCAGCAAGAACTTTGCCTTGTCTCGCTACCCCTCATTATTATGACTTAAGGTCAAGGGGTCCTGTAATTACCTGAACTCTCATTGTGTCATGTTCTGTATTCCTGTAATTACCTGAACTCTTATTGTGTCATGTTCTGTATTCCTGTAATTACCTGAACTCTTATTGTGTCATGTTCTGTATTCCTGTAATTACCTGAATTTTCATTGTGATGTTTCCCATTTATGTACCAATGTAATGTTTTCCATTTTTGTATTATTGTGATGTTTCCCATTTGCGTTGTATTGTATTTTGTCGTGTTTAGATGTTAAATATTATGTCCCGGACGTCCGGCAATTGCCTTATGTTATTTTTTTTTACTGGCGCCAGTTCATTTATGTATATGTGTATGTATAATTGTTGTATATATTTCTTGTGCTTTACCCAGTTTTATGTTCCTTTTTGTGTTTATATATGTTGTCTTTGTGTATTAATTTATGTATATGTTTGTTTAATGTATTTGGGTGTGCTTTTAAGATCCATGTGTTCCACACTTCTGTCTGCCACTTGTGTGTATGGTTTGTGTGTGGCTTGTCTATAATTGCATTGTTTGCCTCGGTCAGTTTTTCCTGGTTGCTCGGTGAGGGCACCGAGGGCGCGGGCCGAGCATTGTGTTGGCACGATGTATATGTATATGTATGTATTTATATATTTTGTATATGTATGTATCTAATGTGTATTTATACTAGTTTAGTAGTATTTATTTTTTATCAAATGCCCCCAAGGCGTGGGGGAGAGAGTATTTGTCTCGCCTCTATAGTGTACGCACGCTATATTTTTTGTATTGTGAAATATTCTATTTTTTCCATAAAAAAATTACATTTTGGTTTCATTTAAAGCCACCCTATTACACATACAGTTGATGAATCCTACATAGATTATGTTTATGCATCCAATAAGTTGTTTTAAAATTGTAGCTTTACATACAATATACAAATGATGAACTTAAGAAATGTAGAATATATGTGTATATGCATAGATATATCTATATGCATATATTGGTGATGTGTGGCAGATTATTTTTCAGTCATGTTGTGTGTGCAAGCTATGACAGCTAAGAAGCGGAGAGGGGAAGAAGTAAATCTCCAAGATTGATTGATTGGGAAGTTAAAATGAAGAGAAAAGACAAAACGCCGAAGAAAAAGAAAAAAAGTGATAGTTGGTGCTGCCGCGATCAGAAAGTAGAGAAATGGAAGGAAAGTAATTATTACACATAGATAACTTGCATATACATTTGGTGATACATGGTGACTTGCGAGTCCTGAGAATGAGAAATACAGTCAAAGACTTAGCATATATAGAGCGAAGTTCGTGAGTGGTGCATTTATATAATTGGAAGTGATGAGTTGGCAGTGAGGGTGAATGAATTAATGAGATGGAAATTATGGTGAATGAAGTGTTGTGTTGAGACGTTGGATCGTGCGTTGCATTTGGGAGATTTATTGTTTTTCTATGTTTGACAGCGGTAGGTGGGGTTGTGGTTGGTAGCCATTGTTAGGTAGGATAAAGGAGATGTAAAGAGCAGCAGCAGCAGCAGCAGGAATATTGGTCGTTACGAGGGGGGTGGGGGGCTGCTTGCGATTTGAATAGGGGTGTAAGGAGTGGAAAGTGTCAAGAACCACTGACTTACTTTAAGTGTCAATTGTATTTCAAGTTACCACTTGAACAGGTAGTTTGTTGGAAACATTTACGATGCGGTTAAAGAAAAGATTGATTGGTGTTTGATCTGTTATGGACTCTTTTGTAGCCATGATTATTTCTTGTGATACTAGTACTACGGTCCATAATGAAATAATGGTCTATATTGATATTAACGAAGCCATGAATAAGTTAGATAGGCTTAACGCTCTTGATAGGGTTTATTTATTACGAGGTCGATAAGTATTTGTGGCGAAGCTGGTTTAGATTGACCAAGAATCCTAGGACAGAGCAGACAGAGAAAGTGAAATATGAGCCGTTTGTTTGTAGTTAAATTGGTATAAATGAAAAAAAAAATGTAGTACGGAAAGAGAAGAGAGGATAAATAGATACCAACAGCATCTGGTGTTCCCAGGCGGTCGTCACCCATCCAAGTACTAACTAACCAGACCCAACGCTGCTTAATTAACTTGGCTGATCGGACGAGAAGCGGCGTGTGTCTTCAGAGTGGTATGTGTGGCCGTTGGCGCCTATAGTCATATCTTTTCTCAAACTAAACAACATTTTCTGCCTACTTGTACACTATCACAACCTTACTTTGCTTCATTTTTTACACAATAGCATTAATGACCAACAATTGTCTATTGTCTACGTCCCAAGTGTCGTCTCTTTCTTTTCTCCTTTTCACTTTTATTTCTTCCTTACTTGCTACACTGATCATATCAACCATGCCTTAAAGTCTCTCTTCCTTGTTTAGCTAAATCATCAGCTACATCATTCACATATATTCCACACTGTAATGGTGCTATCCATACAAAAGTTACATTGATTTCATGTCCTTCATTAACTTTTTATTTACACTTAAAAACAAGGCGGCTGTCATCACTATGGACTTTTGAATCAAATGCAAGTAATGCACTCTCACTATCTACAAATAAATATAATGATGATCGTCCTCTGTTGGACGTTATTTTTAAACTTTGATGTATTGCATGTAATTCTGCTGCAGTTCTATCTTCTATTCTTTTGGAATATCGCTCTTCATTACTTATACGATATTCATACAGTTCCCTGGTCACAATACCACATCTAGCTTTTTCGCCGACAACAGACCCATGACACAAAATATTTATTACATTGCATTTTACAAAGGATTACAAAGGCGGAGCATGCCGACAGGAGCCCTTTTGGCCCATAACTAGGTCGGATGTGGGAAAAATCATAATAATGATAAATAAATGAAAATAAATAAATGAAAATTATAATGATGTAAATAATAATAAATAAATGCATAGGTATAGTTGAATAATGAACAAACAGGTAAATAGCAAATAGGCTAATAATAAATTGACAGATAACTAATAATAAATGAAAATCAAGCAAATAATAATAAAGAGACAAATAATAGCAAACAAATGATGTAAAATAAATGGCAGCCATTACAGCATCTTGCTTAGATGTTTATCTAAACGAATCTTAAAACTTCGAACTGAACTACATGTCACTGCCTCTGCAGCAGCAAGTCTATTCCATTCATTAACCACACGGTTGGCCAAGTTGTTTCCACCCACTTCCAAATTAAATCTATTTCCTGACAGTTTGAGACCATTATTATTTGTCGGATTCTCATTCAGTGTGAAAATTTGGTCACTTTTGATGTTGTCAATTCCCTTTAGAATCTTAAAACCCTGTATCATCTTTTGTGATAGGAATGCAAGTGTCATCAGTTATACACCTTTGATTGAAAACGAATTGCTGCCTCGTGTGACTTTTATTTCTTACATACATACATATACCAAGGCTTTTCCCCCCTTACAAGGGAGGTAGCCAAAAAGGGAAAGGCATAAAATCATTTCCACCCATTCCATCCCTGAATACACTCCACACCCCTCCACCCTCCCTCTTATCTGAGCACCTCCTTATTTCTTAAAAGTGTTTTTATATCTTCCGGTAGGTTTCTTCCTCTTTTGGATATTTCTGCCCAGTCATTCATAAGATTGTTAGCTTTTTCTTTCGGGTTGGGATGGGCTACTTTTTTTTTTTTCCCTACACCTCTTCCCTTATTTACATTACTATATATTTCTTTAAGTGTTGTGGATGGATGTCGATATACTTTCTAGAAAGGAATCCCAATACTTTTTTCCATGTTTTATTTATTTATTTATTTATTTATTTATTTATTTATTTATTTATTTATTTATTTATTTATTTATTTATTTATTTATTTATTTATTTATTTATTTATTTATTTGTTTATTTATTTATATATTTATTTTTTATTCTTATCTTATTCATTTATTTATTTTTTTATTTATTCATTTATTTATTTATTTTTGCCTTACGGCTCTAGTAGTTTCAGCGTAGTTTGCCTCGTTTCTTCGTTACTAGGATCATTTGTGTTTTTCTCACCTCATCATTAACAATAGGTATTCTAGTATGCTTGTTTGTATTTACTAGATCTTTGAGCATTCTGGAACAACCTCTACCCAATGGGTGTAAGATCTTCTGCTATGCAGATGACATTGCGTTCATAATTACTGGGAAACGGCAGTGCTTCAACAGAGCTCAACGCTGTTTAAACACTGTAACGACAGAATGTTGCAGGCTAGGGTTAAAGATCTCCCCTACAAAATCGAAGGTCATGGCATTGAGACTCTAGAAAGAGGGGAAGCACCTCACCATCCAGGACCTTAGGCTGGACTGGGTTCACCAGTTTCAGTACCTGGGGGTCTGGATTGATGAGAGGCTCACCTTTCAGAAGGAACTAGCCTATCTCAAGGAGAGACTGAAGGCATGAACCACAGTTATGAGAGCAATGACGGGGAAGGCACTTGGTGCCACGCATCAGGTCCTTCGCACATTTTATTTGCAAGCTATCCGCAGTTTGGTGGATTACGCTGCCCCAGCTTTCATAAATGTGGCGACTGCCAAGCTTGAAGACCTGGAGCCTTGCCAAAATGCCGCTGCAAGGATTATCCTAGGAGCTCAACCTTGGACCAAGATTGTTAACCTCCAGATGGAGGCTTCACTGCCTTCATTAACATCACGGGTCAGAAGGCTGGAGGTTGACTTTCTTGCCAAGATAGTCCAGAGCCCCAGGATAACCGAGCTGAGTCAGAGCCTTGTGATAACTCTGGGACGGGTGGGTACTTTTATCCACTCTGACACCTGGCTATCACAGGCGGCTGGGCTCCTGGACTCCTTCAAGCTCACCAGCGTTCTCCTTGAGAAGGGTAGGGACTCTCTACACCCAGAGTTCAAGCCCCCACCACCATGGCTGTCGATACCTACAACCTTCGTTGTCGCAAAGCTTCCCAGTAAGAAGAAGTTATGTGACCAGGAAAGAGCACGAGCGCAGGCCCTACAAGGCATCCGCGCACTGTCGGAACCTAGAATGGCGGTCCATTATACGGATGGCTCCGTAGACCCCAACAGGACTCGTAGTGCGGGGGCTGCTTTCGTGACGGCTGGTTTAACCTACGATAGGAGAGTATCTGATCATGCGTCCACTCTCCAAGCTGAGGCCATAGCCGTCCAAGGAGCGTTAGAGCATGCTCTAATATCTCGAGCTGGTCCTGTGGTGATCCACACGGATTCACAGTCTCTGGTAGGCAGCTTTGAATGGATACAGCCCAGCAACAATGTACGCCTAATGACCTCCATCCTAGCACTCCTGCTGAAGCTGCATCAGCAAGGCAGAAGTGATACGCTCAACTGGGTGCCAAGCCGCGTATGTGTCCCAGGTAACGAGCTAGCCGACGCCGCAGCTGAAGCGGCGCGCCAAAGATCAGATGTCGATGTTGTCGTCCCTCTCAGCAGAAATCAGTTGCACCTACGCACCAGGGCTCTTAATCAGGTACAACGGTTCCTTCAGCACAGACTGGAGGCAGAGGTGTCAGAGAGGGCGAGGTGGTACAGGGCAAACACAGACTACGAGCCCCA
>NC_134802.1:13853817-13856317 GCF_046742065.1 Oratosquilla oratoria | reverse complement strand
GATAAATACGACACTGAGGTCGAACAAATCGTCTTTTTGGGTAAAGTATTTGCTTTCCCCATGTCGAATCGCCAATCCAAAATCTGTAATCTTGACAACGCCGCTTCTGTCCAGGAGGATATTCCTCGCGGCCAAGTCGCAATGGAGAATACCAGCCTTGTGGATATAATGGAGTCCTGTAAGGCATTGAAGCCAAATAGATTTCACTTCGCTCTCATCGAAGCAGAGGCCCTCTGCGGCCATCCGGTTGACCGAGTCCTCGAGGGAAAGATCCATAAGATCGAGAACGAAGTAAACGTATTTCTTCTCCTCGTCTGTAATAACATCATGCAGATAGATGACATTTCGGTGCTTGCCGATTCTTCTAAATGCTTTAATTTCTGTGTAGATTGCCTTAGGATAGGCTTCTTTCAGTTGGCTCTTGATAGCCACTGATTCTCCTGTTGACCTTTTAACAGCTCTGTGAACCAATCCGTAAGTTCCTGATCCCAAAACTTCTCCAATATCGTATAACTCGTGAAGAAACTTCGAAGAGAAATCGCGGGGTACAACTCCTACTCCTTCTCCTCCTGCTTGACCTCCCTCAACGCTACTGACGTCGTCCAACCTTCTGCTGATCATCGAGTAAAAAACTCCCCGAGGGTCACAGGAGCCCGAGAATCGGAAGATCAAATCTCGGCTACACAAGTTCAAACCGGGATATGAACTGACCCTACTCACCCTCTTTGAAGAACTAAACACTGAGGTATGAAACTATGAAGAATAAAAATTCTAAACCCATATTGTTCCTTGACATTCAATGCTGTTCACTTGTTATGTCTGCCTCCAGACTCTTTCATTCGACCGAGAGACATCCCCTGTACTGGAAAAGAGCTAAAGATACTATTTTAATAGAGAGTATATACACCAACAAAATAAGAGACGGACTGATTTTCCAATGATCTATAGCTCATATATATTCAAACTAATTTTCAATATATATCAAAAAATTAATACGTAATCAAGATGCAGATGTAGTCAATAAGAATTTAATTCAAAACAAATGAAAAACAAATATAAGTATATTTATAGAAAAAATAAAAAAAAAATTCTTGATAGGAATATTTATAAATATATTAATGAATTTATGTCTACAAAAAAAATAATACAACAAAAAACATTCACATTCACATTCACATTCCCATTTCAATCAAAATTCACAAAGACCTACACTATATGTATTCCTTTTCATACAAAACTAAAAGCGTTCACTCATATTCTCCTACTTTTATATGAAAAATATTACAGTGTGTGTGTGTGTTTGTATGTGTGTGTGTGTGTGTGTGTGTGTGTGTGTGTGTGTGTGTGTGTGTGTGTGTGTGTGTGTGTGTGTGTGTGTGTGTGTGTGTGTGTGTGTGTGTATGTGTGTGTGTGTGTGTGTGTGTGTGTGCGTTTGTGTGTGTGTGTGTGTGTGTTAGTGTGTGTGTGTGTGTGTGTTAGTGTGTGTGTGTGTGTGTGTGTGTGTGTGTGTGTGTGTGTGTGTGTGTGTGTGTGTGTGTGTGTGTGTGTGTGTGTGTGTGTGTGTGTGTGTGTGTGTGTGTGTGTGTGTGTGTGTGTGTATGTGTGTGTATTCACTTGGTCTTGGTCTTGGTCTTTGGATCACGTGTTGGACTCGTGATCGACAACTATTTCCCTCCTGGAAGAGAGCTCAGAGCTCGTAGGTCCGATCTATGGGTAATGGTATGACCTTACACACACACACACACCCAACTCCCCGCCCACGAGAGTCAGAGTAACGACCCGAAGCGCAGCGGTACCGAAATAATTTCGGCCCTGGGCAGGATTCGAACCAAGAACTACGGACCACTATGGTGGCAGTTCAGCGCTCTACCGACTGCGCCACCGAGTCGTGTACAAAGGATTACAAAGGATTACAAAGGCGGAGCATGCCGACAGGAGACCTTTTGGTTCATATCTAGGTGGGATGCAAAAAAAAATCACAATAATAATAGAATAACAACAATAACAATAATAAAACTATAATAATGTATGCAACAAACAAAAATACATAAATAAATGCATAGGTATGGTTAAATAGCAAACAAGCAGGTAAACAGTAAATAATAATAAATTGGCACATAACTAATAATAAATGAAAATCAAACGACAAATGATAACAAAGCAAAAACAAATAATATAAAATAGATTATAATCATTACAGCATCTTGCTTAGGTGTTTATCTAAATGAGTCTTAAAGCTTCGAACTGAACTACATTGCACCACCTGTGCAGGAAGTTTATTCCATTCATTAACTACACGGTTGGCAAAGTTGTTTCTACCCACTTCCAAATTGAATCTATTACCGGATAGTTTGAGACCATTGTTTCTTGTCTGATTCTCATTCAATGTGAAAATATTGTCACTTTTGATGTTGTCAATTCCCTTTAGAATCTTAAAGACCTGTATCAAGTCACCTCTGAGTCTACGCTTATTTAAGGAAAACAGATTCATATGTTTTAG
>NC_134802.1:13836317-13843817 GCF_046742065.1 Oratosquilla oratoria | reverse complement strand
GACTCGTAGTAATGGTTATAAACTGGACAAATTTAGATTTAAGAAAGAAATAGGCAAGAATTGATTTACTAATAGGGTGGTCGACGAATGGAATAAACCTAGTAACCATGTAGTAAGCGCTGAAACTATCAGGTGTTTTAATAAACGATTAGACAACTTTATGGGTAGGAATGACAGGTGGTGATGGATACGGAGCTACCTAGTGTAGGCCTTATGGTCTCTTGCAGTCTTCTTCATTCTTACATTCTTGTGTTATGTTCTCTTGCGACCTGCTCATCTTTGCCTTTTTGGGTCTAGGGGAGGTCTCGTGCTACCTCTGAGTACTCTGACGTTTGCTCTCAGGGTCGTAGGTGAACACCCAATTCTCGTCACAAGTCACTACCTTATTCAGGAAACCTGAATCAGCCTCTATCATTTCGAGAATGTCAGTGCAACATTCAACACGAAACTGCCTCTAGTCGTCGGAGAGGATCTTTGGCACGAACTTGGCCCAGACTTTGTGGAGCTTCAGAGCTTTGGTCAGAACTGTCTCTACTGTGCCAATACTAATACCAACAGCTTCAGATATCATCCTTACAGATATTCGACGGTCTTGCATCACTAACTTTTGCACTTTTCGGTGCTCCAAATCTGGGTTCATCCTCAACCTGTTCATTTCCTCCAGAAAATCTGTTCAACCACCGATAGAAACCTGCTTGGCTCATCTGTTCATTCCCATAGGCCTCCTTTAACATTCCATAAGCTTCTTGTTTGGTTTTCTTAAGTTTAACAAAATTTGATGGCGTAACGCTATTCCATGTTTCCATGCATCTTGACAAGTGTTCACAGGTCGGCAAACCGAATCAAACTGGATCCACTACGGTCACAGCTGCACTCAGACCTACAAATATAGAAAGTTACCAGTTAGTCATTTTATAGAATATATGTATGAGTACTTCACCATGAAGCAGTATTTTTATCAAAGCATACTTAATGTCTCGCCTGAGATTTTCTCATTACTTATTGAACATACCTTGTATGTACAATCTATGTCCAAGTGGACATAGAACTATTGGAAAAAGAAATAATAATCAATAAGCGTAGACTCAGAGGTGACTTGATACAGGTCTTTAAGATTTTAAAGGGAATTGACAACATCAAAAGTGACCAAATTTTCACATTGAATGAGAATCAGACAAGAAACAATGGTCTCAAACTGTCCGGAAATAGATTCAATTTGGAAGTAGGTAGAAACAACTTTGCCAACCGTGTAGTTAATGAATGGAATAAACTTCCTGCACAGGTAGTGCAATGTAGTTCAGTTCGAAGCTTTAAGAATCATTTAGATAAATACCTAAGTAAGATGCTGTAATGATTATAATTTATGTTATATTATTTGTTTTTGTTTTGTTATAATTTGTCTGTCTGATTTTCATTTATTATTAGTTACATGTCAATTTATTATCATTTACTATTTACCTGTTTGTTTGTTATTCAACTATACCTATGCATTTATTTATGTATTTTATTTGTTATTGACATTATTATCGTTTTTATTTATTATTAATATGATTTTTTTATTTTTTATTTATTATTTTTTTTTTTTTTTTTTTTTTTTTTTTTTTTTTTTTTTTTTTTTGCATCCGACCTAGATATGGATCAAAAGGTCTCCTGTCGGCATGCTCCGCCTTTGTAATCCTTTGTAATATTGCAGTCTGTGGTATCATGCTTTGACCTTTAACATAAAAACATAAGAATGAAGAAGACTGCAAGAGACCATAAGGCCTACACTAGGCAGCTCCGTATCCATCACCACCTGTCATCCCCATCCATGAAATTTTCTAATCATTTCTTAAAATAACTGATAGATTCAGCGATCACTACATGGTTACTAAGTCTATTCCATTTGTCGACCACCCTATTGGTAAACCAATTCTTGCCTATCTCCTTTTTAAATTTAAATTTGTCCAATTCAAATCCATTACTGTTGTTTTAATACGATGAACTTGTTTGCATAACCCTTGTTAAAGCCTTTTATCTACTTGAACACCTCTATTAGATCACCCCGCACTCTGCGTCTTTCCAGAGATTGTAAGTTAAGATGCCTAAGCCTCTCTTCGTAAGGCAAATTTCTGAGTCCATGTATCATTTTGGTCGTTCTTCTCTGTACTGATTCTAGTTAATTGATGTTCATTCTGTAGGACGGAGACCAAAACTGTACCGCATAGTCAAGGATGGGTCTAACTATCGCTAGATAGAGTTTGATAATTACCTCTGCACTTCTATTTGTTATCGTCCTAGCAATGAAACCTAATGCTCTGTTATTCTTATTCCTGGCGCGCTAATGCACTGTTTCCTGGTTTTAACGTCCGGGCTCACTAGAATTCCC
The DNA here is from genome assembly GCF_046742065.1 of Oratosquilla oratoria. NCBI lineage: Eukaryota > Metazoa > Arthropoda > Malacostraca > Stomatopoda > Squillidae > Oratosquilla > Oratosquilla oratoria. The sequence continues at coordinate 13,841,449 of NC_134802.1, read as the reverse complement.
AAGACTCTCGCACTCAGTTTTCTCTAAAAGCGTGTTATTTGAGCTGTATCTATTTTTGGGTTGTATAGCCCTACGTTTAACACGCTACACTTAGAGATATAGAAGTTCATTTTGCCATTTCACTGACCATGTGAACAATTTGTTAAGATCATCCTGCAGAATCTCTGCGTCGTCTCCTGACCTAATTAGGCGTCCTATTTTAGTGTCGTCCTCAAACTTACTAAAATCACTATTTATCCCATCGTCTAAGTCGTTTATGTACATAATGAACAACAAGGGACTCAAAACCGAGCCCTGGGGGACCCCACTAGTAACATTGCCCCACCTAGATTTTGCTGTTTTATGTTACTAATCCAAGCTCTAATCTATTCCACAAGTCTGTGTGCCGTATTTTTGTGTTCATTATAACTTGTGTTTCCTATGGGTTTTGGAAATTTGAGTTACTCCCTTTCCCCCTACACGAAATCAACTTTTCACAAGCTTGAGAGCTCACGGAAAAACTTAATTGATGATTCTCTTGCTGTCGTTTTTAACTGATTATGCCTCAGAGAGAATCTCCTGCCACGCTTCACCAATATATATATATATAAATATATATATATATATATATATATATATATGTATATATATGTATATATATATATATGTATGTGTGTGTGTGTGTGTGTGTGTGTGTGTGTGTGTGTGTGTGTGTGTGTGTGTGTGTGTGTGTGTGTGTGTGTGTGTGTGTGTGTATGTGTGTGTGTGTGTGTGTGTGTGTGTGTGTGTGTGTGTGTGTATGTGTGTGTGTGTGTGTGTGTGTGTGTGTGTGTGTGTGTGTGTGTGTGTGTGTGTGTGTGTGTGTGTGTGTGTGTGTGTGTGTGTGTGTGTGTGTGTGTGTGTGTGTGTGTGAAGGAGGTTAGGGAGGGAAAGATAGCTGCAGTGGGAAATGCTAAGAAAATGACCGTGATGAGGGAGGAAAATGGAGGAAAAATAGGGAAAGATAAAGTGAAGGCAATTGTTAAAATGATGAAAGCAGGCAAGGCACCTGGTCTGGATGGATGCCATGCAGAATGTCTAAAAAAAAAAGGAGGTACAGTGATGGTGGACTGCCTGGTGAGGTTATTTAATGTTTGATGGAGAGAGGGTAGAGTGCCGGAGGACTGGAGGAGTGCCTGTATAGTTCCACTTTACAAGGGAAAAGGGGACAAGTGTGAATATAGTAGTTTCAGAGGGATTAGCTTGTTATTGGTGGGGAACAGTATGAATTTAGAACGGGTAGAGGTTGTGTAGATCATATTTTTGTGGTAAGACAGATATGTGAGAAAGCTATAGGAAAGGGGAAGGATGTTTTTTGGGGGCTTTTATGGATCTGGAAAAGGCTTACGATAGGATAGACAGAAAGGCCCTGTGGGAGGTTATGCAGATATACGGGATAGGACGAAAGCTTTTGGGAGCTGTCAAGAGTTTTTATGAGAGTAGTAGAGCTTGTGTCAGGATTAGAAATGGAGAGTGAGTGGTTCAAAGTAAAGGTGGGACTTCGTCAATGATGCGTTATGTCGCCCTGGTTGCTCAACTCATACATGGATGGGGTAGTGCGAGAGGTAAATGCAAGGGTAGTGGGTCAGGGATTGGAGATGGTTAAAGAAAATTGAGAAAAATGGGATATAAGCCAGCTGTTGTTTGTGGACGACACTGCGCTTGTGGCAGGATCAGAGGAGGGATTGAGGAAGTTAGTGACAGAGTTTGGGAGAGTGTGTGATAGAAGAAAGCTGAAGATATATGTGGGTAAAAGTTAGGTGAAAGTGGCAGTAGACTAGAAGTGAGCATTAAGGGAGAGCGACTGGAGGAAGTGGATTGTTTTAGATACTTGGGTGCAAATGTGGCAGGAAAAGGTGGAGTGAAGGTGGAGGTAGAATGTAGATTGAGAGAAACGAGTAAATGTCTTGGTGGATTAAAAAGTGTAATGAGCAATAGAGATTTGGGAATGGATGCTAAGAGGAGATTGTATGAAGAAATTATTGTGTCAACCGCACTGTATGGGGCAGAAACATGGAACATAAGAGAGGGAGAGAGGAGTTTGAATGTGTTTGAGATGAGGTGTCTGAAAAGTATGATGGGAGGAGAACAGGGGTGAAAAGGGAGTTGGGAGATAGGGTTGATGAAAGAGTATTAGGATGGTTTGGACATATGGAAAGAATGAGTGAAGAAGGACTAGTAAAAGAGGTGTGGAAGGCAGATGTGGAGGAAGTGAACATGAGGGGACGTCCTAGGATGAGGTGGATGGATGGAGTGAAGGGGGCTTTGGGGAGGAGAGGAATGTCTGTTGAGCAAGGATGGGAGAGGACAGAAGACAGGAGTGAATGGAGAATGGTTGTATATGGATGATGTTGTGATGCATGAGGTGGAATGGGCGGAGGGATGGGGGTGAGGTAATATGTGTGAGCAAAATTTTACGCAGCCCGAAGGGTTTTCTTCCCGTCTTCTTCTGTTATGCATGGGGGGACTGAGAGGGGGGGTCGCCGATTTAATGAAGCGTCCTTGCTGTAGATGTGCTGTGTCTTGCGACACTGCTTCTGACCCAGGGCAGTGCCAAGGTGCATGGATGACCCGTCATCCAGGAGGTGCTAATATAAGAGGGAAGAGGGAGGGTGGAGGGATGTGGATTGTATTCAGGGATGGAATGAGTGGGAATGATTTTATGCCTTTTCCTTTTTGGCTACATCCCTTGTAAGGGGGAAAAAGCCTTGGTATATGTATTTATGTATATATATATATATATATATATATATATGTATATATATATATATGTATATATATATATATATATATATATATATATATATATATATATATGTATGTATACCAGAAGATGTTTTATTAGAGACGAAATGTGTAATATAATGGAGAATTATAAGGAATTGGTTTATGCCCACTCTATCCAAGGGAAAAATATAATTAGAAAAAAGAAAACTTCCAGAATGCTATCGTATTCAATCAAACATATTTAAAAGAGAACCTGCTCCCAAAATACACCAACATATATATATATATATATATATATATATATATATACATATATATATATATATATATATATATATATACATATATATATATATGTGTGTGTGTGTGTGTGTGTATATATATATATATATATATATATATGTGTGTGTGTGTGTGTGTGTGTGTGTGTGTGTGTGTGTGTGTGTGTGTGTGTGTGTGTGTGTGTGTGTGTGTGTGTGTGTGTGTGTGTGTGTATATATATATATATATATATATATATATATATAAGTCAATTCCTAGTTTCACCCAACCAACGATTTTCATCTGTGGCTTATGTATTTCTGGTGAAATATGTTGTGTATTGATTGACTGTGTACATCATTTCCGTCGCAAATGCGTAGCTTTCTAGTGATGAATATCTAAACTTATGTCTACATCTCCTCCCCAACGATTATAGGGGACCTGTGGGAAATCGGGGTTTTTGGGTAGGGAGCATTAAATTGAGTAATGCTCGTTGCAAATCAGGTCTAAAATCAGCAAGAAAACAAAAAATATATGAAAATACATAAATTTCACCTTTGATGGCGGCAGTTACGGCGGCTGACGCGAGCGTAGCCATATTATTGTTGAGCAGCGTTACCAACGATTCGCAAAATTTCTCGCTCTATCCGCTACATTTAGCGAGGCCCACTCCGTCCGCGCAAGAGTTGCTAACCCTAAATTAGGAAATAAATTCATGAAGCTTCGAGAGGATCGAGAGTTGCGATTTTGTGTACTACTAGCCTAACCTAATCTAACCTCAACCTAAAGTAGCCTCAACCTAACCTAACGTAACCAAACCTAACCAAACCAAACCTAACCTAACCTAACCAAACCTAACCTAACCTCAACCTAACCTGACCTAACTGAACCTAACCAAACCTAACCTAACCAAACCTAACAAAACCTAACCTAACCTAACCAAACCTAACTTAACCAAACCTAACCTAACCAAACCTAACCTAACCAAACCTAACCTAACCAAACCTAACTAAACCCAACCAAACCTAACCTAACCTCAACCTACCCTAACCTAACCAAACCTAACCTAACCAAACCTAACCTAAACAAACCTAACCAAACTTAACCTAACCTAACCAAACCTAACCAAACCTAACCAAACCTGACCTAACCAAACCTAACCAAACCAAACCTAACCAAATCTAACATAACCAAACCTATCCTAACCCAACCAAACCTAACCTAACAAAACCTAACCTAACAAAACCTAAGCAAATCTAACCAAACCTAACCAAACCTAGCCTAGCTTAACCTAACCTAACCAAACCTAACCTAACCTAAGCAAATCTAACCCAACCTAACCAAACCTAACCTAACCTCAACCTGACCAAACCTAACCTAATCTAACCTAACCTAGCCTAACTGGGGGCTTTGCCTCCCAGATCCCTCCAATCCCCACCAAAGCACTCATATTAACGTAACTTGAGCTCTCTTTAAACTGTAACTATTAGTATAAATGCGTGTTTATCTATTATAACTAATAGCCAATAAACTAAATGGTAACCATATAAGCCGTAAACTAAAAACCACAATAATAGCATTAGCATTACCTTATGAAGAAGAGGTTGAGGGTTGTGGTGGGCTTTGCTAAATGTAGCGGATAGAGCGAGAAATTTTGTGAATCGTTGGTAACGCTCGCGTCAGCCGCCGCCACTGACGCTTTCAAAGGTGTAATTTATGTATTTTCATATATTACTTGTGTGTTCTTGTTTATTTTAGACCTGATTTGCAACGCGCATTACTCGATTTAATGCTCCCCACCCAAAAACTCAAATTTCCCATAGATCCCCCAAGATCGTTGGGGAGGAGATGTAGGCATTAGTTTAAATATTCATTACTTGAAAATTACGCATTTGCGACGGAAATTATGTACACCATCAATCAATACATAACATATCTCACAAGAAACACACAAAACACTTAAGAAAACAGTTGGTTGGGTGAATCTATAAATTGTCATATATATATATATATATATATATATATATATATATATATATATATATGTATATATATATATGTATATATATGTATAAATACACACACACACACACACACACATATATATATATATATATATATATATA
>NC_134802.1:13826317-13831317 GCF_046742065.1 Oratosquilla oratoria | reverse complement strand
ATTAATCATATTATTTACCACTTGGTGTCTTCTTCGTCTTGAGTATTGGTTCTGATGCATTACCCATCTATAGTTCCCATGCATGGGGATTATATATGTATCGTGCAACATTTTCACTTCAGTCAAGGTGAAGTTGTACTTCCCATAGACCCTTGGCAACGAGAGGTCAAAGGTCACTAGGCGTTCGGGACCAAGTGAGGCCCCTCTCGCGCCCATACAACGTAGTTGCGTTGTTGAGTTCAAGTTGAGTAGGAGTTGAGTACTAGTTGAGGACAAGACAAGTTCGAGAAAAGAAATGTAATTGACCTGTTAGTGATTCGTGACTAGGGGATGATATGAATTCACCCCAATCACACACCTCATATATATCATGTGAAGTGCATTTACGACGAAGCGTCTCTACCAGTGAGGGGATTTTGTGAGACAACCATTCCCCTCAACATACCTTTATCCTTTCCCATTCCCATAATCACCCTCCATGCCACGCCCGAAGTTCGTCGCGCACATCACCGTCAGTAACCAGAACAAAGACGAAGAAGATTTCCAAGTGGTCCCAAGGCCACGGTAAGTCATAAATTGAGTTATATGAAATATCCAAACCATTATGAATAATTGAAATTATCACATATTCATAAGGATACATGATGCTTTGTAATGTCATTATACGTTTCAGGGTTCGATGAGTTCCCTGCCGTTAACAGGTACGTAGTTTTGTAGTGTTGAAAGTTGTATACAAGTTCACACAGAGTATACCAGTGCTCGGAGGGACGGTCACCTAGATTAACTCATACCATCAACATTCGTATTAAAAGAGATGGGAAATCTATCGGAAGTCATGATATTCTCCACAATGTATGTATGTATATAAATATATGTATATATATATATATATATATATATATATATATATATATATATACATATGTATGTATACATATATATATATATATATATGTATATATATATACATATATATATATATATACATATATATACATATGTATATATATATACATATATTTATATATATATATATATATATATATGTATGCATATGCGAATAAATCACAAAAACACGTGATTCACAAAATGTGTAATAAAACCACTTGGAAAATAAAATGAAAAGTGACCGAACGTTTTCGCCTATTTAATTTTTTTTTAAAGGTACAGAGTAAGGAAACATTGACAATATATATACAAAAGAAGCACACTAGAGATGAATCATAATGAACTTGTCCTAATTCCCCACTAGTGTGCTTCTTTTGTATTTATATTGTCACTGTTTGATTTTTTTTATTATTATTGCATAAATACATAGTAGGGATCTTGCTCTAGATGCTGGTAAAGTGTTTTTATCGTACCGCCATTTTTAAAAGGTTTAAAGGGCCTACCCTCCCTCCCCCCGGCAGCCACATGCTGCGCACGACCATTGTTTACATACGTTTTGACCATATTTTACTCTATTTTTTCTTTTTTCTTTTTTTTTTTTTGCGTTTGATGCACTAATAAAGTTTTCTCTTACGTCCGGCATGCACATGATTATGTGGTGTGAGGGAGTTCAGCCTGCACGACTGGCAGTGGCCTGAGCCTTACAAAGTAAAGGACAAGTACACGTTAGGTTGCCACATTCACTAATTTGCCGTGTGAAATTCGCATCTATTTTTCAGTGAAGAGATATTTGAAGATATTAGCCATGCCTAGGCTATCCAAACAAAAGGCACACTTGCAGAAGATAAGAACGTCTACATTAGCAACTCAAGGGGAGAAAGAAAGAACCCCAGCATCAACTTTGTTATCACCACCTCCCCCACCACCACTAGTACTCCCTCCAGCAGCTCTCTCCCTTCCATTTACATCCACATCCTCAGCACCTGGTCCTCTGTCCTCTACACCTATATCAGACAAGTTGTCTCTACGCAAACAACTGTTTGCTAACAAGTGGCTACAAGGATGCCTCCTTGTTGCAACACCTTGGGTTTAGAGTCTCAAACCTCACAGTGATGTCCCTGATGCAGCAAGAGCCTGTTCCAACACCAGAAAGGAAACCCAAGAAAAGAAAGAGAGCTAAATCCCAGCAATCAGACTACCTTGCTGGGTTATTCTAGACCAAGAACTCAAACTTTGCGACAAAGAGTGAGGTGGCGGCTTGTGAGACCCTCACTTTGAGTGAATAATATCCTGCACTGTAGGAAGGTACAAAGTGCCTGAGTTACTTGAAAGATGCAAAATCATCATGAAAATACAATGGAACCTGTTTTCAATGGGTCTTAGGAGGTCCAATGTAAAATTTAGTCAAACTAAGGGAAAAAAAAAACAAACTTTAACACTCATTTCTGAAAAATTTAAGTTTTTGATACTCAAAGTCTATCTCCTCCCTCAATTTTCAACCGATTTTTGCATATGAGGTCTCTATTAATAGCTAGATAAATGACAAAAAATAAAATAGAAAGTTTTTTTTGCATATGTTAAATATATATTTCTTTATAACGTGTCAAAGTCAAAATTTTGCGTTTTTTTCGATTTTTTTTTTCCTCGGCGTTAAACAAAGATTTTAGAAAAAAATTATATATTTTGTTATATATGTAAAAGATTCTTTTGCTGTAAAATGAAAGACATCGAATAAAAATTGTAAGAGGAGATAGGATTTGAAAGAAGCCCAAAAATATGGTATTTTTTACGTTTAAAAAAAAAAAAAAAAATACTTGTCAGATCTGAATAAAACTCATGCTGTGAAGGTTTCCTCAGACCTAGATATCACACAGAAAAAATCAGCAAGATCCTTAAAAAAAAAAAATTATTTGGGCGGGGGGTCCCCTTAATAGACGAAACCGTTCGGTCATCTTTCATTTTATTTTCCAAGTGATTTTATTACACACACACACACATACACACACATGTGTGTGTGTGTGTGTGTGTGTGTGTGTGTGTGTGTGTGTGTGTGTGTGTGTGTGTGTGTGTGTGTGTGTGTGCGTGTGCGTGTGTGTGTGTGTGTGTGTGTGTGTGTGTGTGTGTGTGTGTGTGTGTGTGTGTGTGTGTGTGTGTGTGTGTGTGTGTGTGTGTGTGCGTGTGCGTGTGTGTGTGTGTGTGTGCGTGTGTGTGTGTGTGTGTGTGTGTGTGTGTGTGTGTGTGTGTGTGTGTGTGTGTGTGTGTGTGTGTGTGTGTGTGTGTGTGTGTGTGTGTGTGTGTGTGTGTGTGTGTGTGTGTGTGTGTGTGGTACCATCATAATGACGGGGTGGATCATTGGGTACCCTATAAATATAGGGCTTCACCAACTATAATGAATAAGGTGACACCAGAGAAATATCTCACCAGTTGGCACAGAGGTGAGATTACTGCCCCACCCCCACCCCAATGAAAAAAATATTAGCAACCATGAACAAAAAAAAACAAAAAAAAGTGTCCCACCAAATGTGAGTAAGCACTGTCCAAACTGATCCAAGTCTTGGTCCCCACCTGTTCTACTATAGAGGTAAGGACAAAGAAAGATCTAGTGGAGTAGGATTCTTGATAAACCGAGAGGCTGCTGTTAATGTAGTCAAGTTCAGTAGTTTATCGGACAGGGTAGCTTGGATTGTGATTAGGCTGTGTAAAAGGTACACTCTAAAAATGATGCAGGTTTATACATCAACTTCATAGAGTTCAGACGATGAAATTGAGTTATTCTATGATGGTTTAAGTCAGGTAATGGATCAAGAAAAAAATACACATTGGTAATAGGCGACTTTAATGCTAAAGTGGGGAAGAAGATAGGACATGAGAGGTGCATTGGGAAGATTGGAGTAGGTGAAAGAAATGACAGAGGCGAGATGTTAATCAATTTTGCAGAGAACTACAACATGAGGACAATGAACACTTTCTTCCGGAAACATGTAGGTCGTAAATGGACGCGGAGAAGTCCAAATGGAACAACAAATAATGAAATAGACTTCATATTAGGAGATGAGAGCAAAAGAGCAATGTTACGGTTATAAATAAAGTCAACATAGGTAGTGACCATAGAATGGTAGGTTACACAGCTAAATTAAATTTCAGAGCCGAGAGAAATAAACTGTTTTTAAGAAAGAAAATAAACCTTGCAAAGGTTAAAGATAATAAGAAAACATTTCAGTTAGAAATTAGAAATAGATTAGAAGCTCTAAGAACTAACGAGGCACCGTGGAAGATATAAATTTGAATTTAGTGAATATAATTAGGGAATCGGCAGAGAAAGTAGGAAGTACAAAAAACAGAGAAAACAAATACTCCAAACATACAAATGACCTAATTAAAAGAAAAAGGACTATGCAGATTAAAAGTAGGAGAGACAAAATAGAAAAGGTAGAACTGAACAAGTTTATCTACAAAAGGCAGAGATTAGAGAAAAGAAAGAGAAACATTGATGAAATAGAGGAAACTATTAGGAAAGGTAAAAGTATTAAAGTGACCGAGCGCAAACATGCCTTAGGAAGACAGTAAATGATATGTTTGAAAGGTAGAAATGGAGAAATCTTTAATTGCAGAGACAGAATGGTAAAAAAGTGGAAGAAATTTGTAGACGTTGGTAGTGTACCAGAGATTACAAAGGAAGAAGTAGAATTTGCTCTAAAAACTATGAAACGAAGAAAAGCACCTGGGGAAGATGGTATATCGATAGATCTGTTGAAAGACGCAGAGGAATTAGTTCATATTTAGTTAGCTCAGTTGAACACCCAGTGTTTACGTCAAGAAAGTGTTCCTGATGCATGGTGTAATGCTATAGTAATTTTGCTTCATAAAAAAGGAGACCAGAAAGACCTTAGTAAATGTCGACCTATTACCTTATCAAATGTATATAAAGTATTCTCCAAGATCCTTACAAATAGACTAAGTTAAGGTCTAGATGGAAGCCAACCGAGAGTACATGCAGGTTTTAGACCATTTGCAGGCGATGAAACAGGGTACAAGAAACAGATCGCAAGGGTTTTAGATAAGATTTATGCAAAAGGTATAATTCGATTACATAAAGATACAGAAAAGATCAA
>NC_134802.1:13813817-13821317 GCF_046742065.1 Oratosquilla oratoria | reverse complement strand
TTTACCTGAGATCACGACAACGACTATATCTGTTTCCGTTTAATATCAATTTCGTTCCAACATGATCATCACTCCTCGTTTGTAGCCCACCTCTTCACTACCTCTGTATATGTCACAACTTTCATCTATCAACTCGTTTCGTCATCTATACAAGTCCATCCTTACCAGTACATTTCCCTCAATTACTTCGATCTATTCACCATCGCGATATCTCTCACCACCTTTTCACTACCCTCATGTCACATTTATTACTATCGACAATCCCTTCCTGCTCGTCACATTTCGTCACTTCATCAGTGAGAGATCATTTCTCTTTCTTCCGTCTCAGGATCTGCTGTGCTTAACGAAAAGGCCCTTGTTAAACTTCTAAAGTGAAGGGGACATCTTAAGGCCAAGGCAAGCCTCTCCGCTAGGAAAGGAGCACTGAAGTACCTCCTATGAAAAAAATGGAGGAAGTTATCTACGACTCAAACCTACTATCTCAAAATTTATTGACGATACGACAGTAAACTGTACTGAATAGCAATTGATCTCTCGAATCGCCTTGATTTTCAATATTTAGACAAATAAGTGCCTATGATATTTTACTCAGGTTAAAAGCTATAGACATTGGTAAAAATAATACTAATAACGGCTACAAGTTATTTAGAAAAAGATAACCAAAACTGACAATAAAGTTAATTGGTTTAATTACTATTAATGACCTTTAAATAGCTAAGCATTGTATTTCTGCCTCAGAAAAAGTATATGGGATAATGGGACTAGTACCACAATCTTTCAATTCTATAGTCCACTGGAAATATGTTGTTTTCGTATGTTCCCCAAATCTCATTAAGGACATTGACACATTGGAAAGTGTATAATAACGAGCCACAAAATTCATCTACACTAAATACTAACGAAACAAGAAATGGTAGCCTTAAGCAACGAAGACATAAACAATATCACCAGCTGCGTCGTCAGTGAATGGAATAACCTTCCAGCCGAAGGGATTAAATGTAAGTTCGAAGTAACAAAGTTTACCTGGATAAGCACCTAATTCTTCTTTCTTATCTGACCTTGTTATGAACAAGAAGGACTCCTTTGGCATATATACATATATATATATATATATATATATATATATATATATATGTATGTATATATGTATATGTATATGTATATATACATGCATGTATGTATGTATACATATATATATATATATATATACATATATGTATATATATATGTATGTATGTATACATATATATATATATATATATATATATATATATATATATATATATTTTTTTTTGTATATATGGGCAGGAGATTTTCTCTCAAGCATGTATGGTTAAACTTAATGGCAAGATTATTATTGCAGAGTTTTTTATCTGCCTTTTCTCTTTCTCTGAGAATCTTTTTCCCTTCCACGGGAAGTTGTCTTATAATGTCACCATATGACATTGTTTTGTCAGTTACTTTGGGCATGGCTTTACCAAAGTGAAAAACTGGCCAGAACGCGTTTTCACACTACTTAGTGCTTCATCAGTGGCTAGACTGTGAATATCTGATTGAATTATTGTGTTTATATATTGTTGGTGGTGGTCTGATATTACATTTTGGGGCTTCTGATTGGCTAGTGGGCTGGACTGGGACTCCCAAACTATTCTACTTCCTCATTGGTCGGCTGTTGTGTGACGTCATCAGTATTGTGCCTTCTTTCAGTGGGCTTAGATCTCCTTACGCTAGGGAGGGCTTCTAAATCCCTAGTTTGTATATTAAGATTGGGAGATGTTTCTTTAATAAAGAGAGCTTCGAGGATAGGTAGCCTTCTGTGGTCTTGATTTGTTGCCAGCACTTCTGTGTTTTCTATTAGAGTTTCTTTATTTAAATTTCTTTTGTGAGCAGAGTGATGGTGGTTTCTAGGAGCTCCTGAAGAGAGGTGGTATGATAACCGGCGTGAGAGCTTCATTGTTGTCATGCCAATATAGTTTGAAGGTTGGGATGCACAGTTCCCAAGTTTACACGTGTACCTATATATGACGTGAGTTCTCTGAAGGTCACTTTTACTTTCTCTTATATTATTCTTTAGTAGCAGTTGAGATGTCTTTTTATTTTGATAATATATAATCAGTTGTACTTTAGAGTTTTCTTCTTTAGGTTTAATATTTCTTTTAATAATAATTTGTTGCATAACCCTTTCATCTTCTTTGTAGGCTGTGGAGAAGAAGGACTTATAGTAAATTTTAATCAGGTTTTTGGCGTTAATGTCCTGTGGGATTTTGTCTGGGTGGCTTTTGTCCTGGTACCATTTGTCTAAAGTTCTTTTTGTGATTCGCTCTATATCCTTATTGGCGAATCCATTATTCATAAGGGTCTGAGAAGCTCTTTCTAACTCATTATGTACTGTTTCCCAATTATTACAGTGACTAAGAGATCTTCTAATATAAGCGCTGATGGTAGAATCTTTGTATCTTTGGGGACATTCGCTAGTCCCATTTAGGCAATGTCCTGAATTAGATGCTTTTATGTACACAGATGTGTCATAAGTGCCTTCATCTCTCTGTTTTATTAATGTGTCTAAAAAGGGAAGGGACCCATTTATGCTGTGCTCAATTGTAAAATTGATGCCAGATGTCTCTATTAATCGTTCTTTTAGATCGTCTATTTGTTGGCAAGTTTCTGCTTTGACGAAAATATCGTCTATATATCTGCAGTAAATGTGAGGTTTTTGCAGATTTGCGAAAATTTCATTTTCGATGCTACCCATAAAAAAGTTAGCAAAAAGTACTCCAAGTGGTGATCCCATTGCAACACCATCGGTTTGGCAATATTTATTTCCTCTAGGGCACATAAAGGGGGCTTCTTTGGTGCAACATTCCAAAAGGTCTTTCATTACTTTCTCTGGGATATCACAGTTAGGAGTGGTATCATTGTGATAAACTCTGTCTATTATGTATTGAATAGTGCGGTCAACTTGGATGTTAGTATAGAGGGACTCCGCATCTAACGAAGCGATAATGCCTTTTGAGTTATTGTTTGCTAAAAGATCTAGAAAATCAGTGGCGGATTTGACATTGTAGTCAGCGGGAGTGTAAGGTGTGAGGATTTCAGCCAGTTTTTTGGCAATTTTGTAAGTTGGTAATGGTATCTGTGAGATAATTGGACGTAGCTTGTTGCCGGGTTTATGGGTTTTAACATTGCCATAGCAGTAACCTAGTTCGTAATCGCCTGTAGGTTTAGGAAGCTTTATGCCTCCTTTAACCGCGTTTGCACAATCTACTAGTTTATTAATTTTCTTTTTGAGGGAGTCTGTGGGGTCTCTTGAGATCTTCTTAAATTTTGTCTCATCGTTTAGGATTTCATCCATTTTTTGTAAGTATTCTTCTGTGTTTATTAAGACGAAAGTAGCAGCTTTGTCTGCTTTTCTGATTGTGATGTCTGGGTCTGTTTTCAGTTGTTTGGCTGCTTCTATATGTTTCTTTTTTAAAATCTGGCTTTTAAAGTTACCTCTCTGTTTGGAAGACTCGCTAATAATTTCAGTTTTGAAAGCGGGCTCAACTGTTATTTTCTTTTGTTTAGCTAGCTGTTCAACGTTATCTATTAAGATTTCACATTCTAATCTTTTACCATGTTTGGGTGGGGGCTTTAAGATGTGGCAGTTTAGACCTAGATTGAGCAGTTCTTTTTGGTCTGTAGTAAGGGGTTTGTTGGTCAAATTTGTGAACCCTTCTAAAGGTCTAGGATGTTTTAGTTGACCTCCATTGAGGTTCACTAATTTTCTTTGGTTTTTACTTATCATAGCTTGTTTATGTGCCTCCATCATTCTATTATAAGCTTCATTAACACTTTCTTTAACTGTTTCATTAATATTATAGTTCCCGTGGAAGGGAAAAAGATTCTCAGAGAAAGAGAAAAGGCAGATAAAAAACTCTGCAATAATAATCTTGCCATTAAGTTTAACCATATATATATGTGTGTGTAAGAGGAGTAGAGGGAAACACACAAGTAGAACAGGAGTTTATTCCTTGACTAGTTTCGCACAGTGATGCTTCTTCAGAAAGAATGGTTTGCATTACAGAATAACTGATACTAAATACAAAAAATATTAGGAGAAAGAGGGTATAAGGGAAGGTCACTTCCTATTCATGGTGGCACGAAATCGTGCGGGTTAGTCGGACTGGCGTTCCGTGTGGTGCTACGAGTGAACAGATGTCCTGTTGTTTTTCACTCTGTTGCTGCATGTAGTGCAGTTATCTTTGATAATTTAATATCTCTTATTCTATTATTTGTGCATTTATTTGTGGCTATGTATATGGCTTCTACCATTTTCCTCTGTTTCTTACTGAGTCCGACCAACCCGCACGATTTCGTGCCACCATGAATAGGAAGTGACCTTCCCTTATACCCTCTTTCTCCTAATATTTTTTGTATTTAGTATCAGTTATTCTGTAATGCAAACCATTCTTTCTGAAGAAGCATCACTGTGCGAAACTAGTCAAGGAATAAAATCCTGTTCTACTTGTGTGTTTCCCTCTACTCCTCTTACAACCTGTCAGGACATCTTCACATATATATTTATATGTATGTATATATGTATACATATATATACATATTATATATATATATATATATATATATATATATATATACAGTGTATATATATGTGTGTGTGTATATATATAGATATACATACATATATACATATATATATATATATATATGTATATATGTATATATATATATACATATATATATATGTATATATATATACATATATATACACACACACACACACATACACACACACACACACATATACATATATATATGTATATATATATGTATATATGTACATATATGTATATATATATGTATGTATATTATATATATATGTATATATATATACATATATATATATATATATATATATATATATATATATATATTTGTAACTCGATATTTTTTAGCCATGACGCATTCAAATATATTGTATAAAGTGATAACTCATGTCCAGACTGTACTAAAGTACAGTCTGGACCTACGAGATAAGTCGCTCGTTTGCTTACCATTTATTTTTGCCAAACTTTACATTTTTTATTTCATGCTGCTCAGTCAATCTGTGCTATAACTATGACGTAACCAAGCCAACATGGAAAGACCTAATTCCTTCTCGGAAGGCTGAAAACCTTTGTTGAGTTCAATAAGCATTCTAAAATGAGTTTCGGGTTTGGATCTTCACCCAAGCATTTCATGATCTTGCATGTCATTCAGCCGAACTGGACAATCTCAAGACCACATGCCATTCAGGAAATATATTGCCTATCTAGATATTTATCTATATACCAAGGGCTCTTTCCCCCCTGCCAGGGAGGTAGCCAAAGTCAAAAGGAATATACCCACTCTCACCCATTTCAATTCCCACCCATTCCACTTCTCTTCAACACCCTTTACTCCCTCTCTTCTTAGCACCTCATGGATGACGGGTCATCCCTGTATCTCACCAACTGCCCTGGATCAGAAGTAATGCAGCAAGACACAGCACATTCACAGCAAGGCCGCTTCACTTAATCGGCGATCCCCTCTCCGCCCCCTTATGCAGAGAAATCGAAGACGGGGAGAAATTCCTTCGGAGTGCGTCAAAATATCATTCACACATAACCACTTCCTAACATCCTCCATCCCCATCCCCCTCCTTTCCCTGTATCACAGTATCATACACAGCCTTTCTCCACTCACCCTTGTCTCCTAATTTCTCCGATCCTTGCTCAACAGATATCCTCCCTTCTTCAACGTCCATTTCACCCCATCCATCCATCTCATCCTCGGTTATCCCCTCATATTCACTCCCCCCCACCTCTGTCTTCCACACCTCTTTAAAAAATATTTCTTCAGTCATTTTTTCCACATGCCACAACCATCCCAATACTTTTCCATCAACTCTATCTGCCATATCCTTTTCCACCCACGCTCTCTTCCTCACCCCCTCGTTACTCACTCTATCCAACCTTGTAACCCCTACCATACTTCTCAGGTATCTCATCTCAAACACATTTAAACTTTTCCTATCTGCGTCTCTTAAAGCCCATGTCTCTGCCCCATACAATACTGTCGGTACAATCACCCCTTCATATAATCTCCTCTTTCCATCTATTCCCAAATACCTAGCCTATTTCTCATTACACTTTTTAATCCCCCAAGGCATTTACTACCTTCTCTCACTCTACAATTTACCTCCACTTCCACTCCTTTACCTACCACATGCGACCCCAAGTACCTAAAGCTATCCATTTCTTCCAGCCTCTCTCCTTTAATATTTACTTTCAAATTGCTGTCATCCTTTCCCCTCGTACATCCCATCACCTAACTTTTACCCACATTTACTTTCAACTTTCTCCTATTGCATACATTCCCAAGCTCTACCACTAACTCCCTTAACCCCCCTCTAACCCTGCCACAAGCTCAGTGTCGTCAGCAAAAAACAACTGGCTCACTCCCACTCTTCTCCATTTTCTTTAACCATCTCCAATCCCCTGCTTATTACCCTCGCATTTACCTCCCGCATAACCACATTCATACATTGAAAAGCCATGTATTACCAAGGGTCATGAACATACTGTATAAAATGTGAGAGACCAGGAGTCGAAATAGCCATCTTTGCCTTTTGTGCTTATATAGTCAGGACAGGTGACAGTCACCACCTGCCGTTAGGAATTGAGCCTAAGTCGTAGTTAGAAAGTGAGTTCGAAGTTCAGCGCGCGTCAGCGGTAAACTGGTCAATAATCAGACCGATATGGAACATGAATACAACCCGATTTCAATTATATGGACATAAGGTTTTATTACTAATGCAGATCACCCAGGCCTCTAAAGATGTGATAGTGAGTGAATCTGACTATAATAGTGAAAGATTTGCGTTCGACTAAAGTGAACTGAGACCTGAACTCCTACAGAATGAAGATGATGACAGACCTCGTCATTGACATGGCTCGGCAGTCATCGAACTAAAACTTGTCGAGAGCATCAGTGCCAAGGGGATTGAAATAATGTTGTTGTTGTGTTTTTTTTTTTTTTGGGGGGGGCGGGTGATACAGCGGTGTTCAAAAGCCTTTTACTACAATATTGTTTTCGCATTGCAACTGTGATGGATGTTGCTGATCATTTGGCGTATATTATGTACAGTATTAACATTACAAAGTATCTTATTTGACAGAAAATCATGTTATATAACTGGTACCAGAGGTTGTATTTTATAATAAAAATTCATATATTAATAAAAAACTTTTGACTGTAGCTGTACGCGTAAAGTAAAAAGAAATTAAGGGATTGCTGATAAATCTGGGCCACTGCCCGACACAACTCGTTATCCAAGAATTCTAAAACGTCGAGCTGTGACACAGAACCCTATGTTATTACACATAATGGGCAGGTTGTACTTGGTTCAATCGATAATATAACCTTTGTGCTATCAAAGGCGTCACAAAGGCGGCAACCAGGACAAAAGGTTAGGTGCCACTC
>NC_134802.1:13806317-13808817 GCF_046742065.1 Oratosquilla oratoria | reverse complement strand
TGTGAAAATGTTGAACAATGGCACCGCAAACTTAATTTTTTTCGCCTCACCAGGAGGCTTCCTCAGGGTGAGAAGACTTCATGGTGAATCAAGGAGGTCTACTATTCGTGGAGGCGTGTGGAAGAATGCGACTTGCGACTTGCGATCGGTTTTTGTGGGAGGGGAAGAATGTCTGTAAGAAAATGAAAAGATAGTGGTGTATAAAAGAGGGCTATTGCCAAAATGCGCTTTTTCGTGAGCGATTATGGGTGGTTAATGTTCGTGGCTCGGGAGAAATTGGCAGGGAACTTGGACGGCGGCGCCGACGCCTGGGATTAAAATCACCAAAAGTTGAGAAAATAGTAGGAGGCGTAGTAGTAGAGAAAGTTTGAAAAACGGAAAAATCTTTAGTAGGAGGTAAACTGACATGAAAGGATGTATTATAAGAGAAAGTAAGAAAAAAAGCTAATCTTAGTCGAAGAAAAAGTACGTGTAGATGTTTGTGCGTGGGGCGTGGTTATGTTCGTGAGAGATGTATGTATCTTACGGGAAGTGAGTAGAGTTCACTTCCCGCGTGTGGCGTCGTTGATTAACCCCAATAAGGTAGCGCGGTCCTGATTAACCCCAGATTGGGCTTGAGTGGTCCTGATTAGCCCCAGGTTATGCTTGAGCGTTGAACGGGCGATATCTGAAGCGTAGTCAAGAGAGTGGATTCGATTATGGTGCGGGGGAGGCAGGCGGACGAGTGTTGCATTGTCTTTCTCCTTCTAAGCACAACTTTAAAAGCAGAGAATTACGTGACTTGGGAATAGTGTATAAATGTCAGAAGTGTAAGCCCACTCGCCAGCGCCAGCTAAGAGGTCAGGCGTGGGTGCGGTCCGGTCGACAGGAGAGGTCCAATATATCCTCCCCTACGACCGGCCGGCTAAGAATTAAGGGCTCTGAATCAGAGTTGTATTAAGGGCGACCTCCGCTAAGCAAGCGAGAAAGTGTGTGTGTATCTCTCTTTTCTTCCAAGCACAACACTGAAAGCAGAGAATTACGTGACTTGGGAAATGTGTATATTTGTCTTTGGTGTAAACCCGCTCGCCGACGTCAACGAAGAGGTCAGCCTTGTGCCAGACCGGCAGCAGCAAAGTAGAAAAGTCTCCACCGCCACAACCAGCCGGCGAAGACTGCTGGGCGCTTGTTGAGAGAGCTGGAACGGAGAGCGACGTCTGACCTCTGCTGAGTCGGTGTTGGTTGGGAAAATTCAACAAAAATTGTACCATGTAAAAACATGATTGAAAGAAATATTATAGATTCTTATATCATCAAACATGATTATGAACAACTCCTCAATAACAATTTATGTCTATACATACTTGGCCCATTTATTGTTAGGAGTATATACGATAATTTCTGTAAGGAATGAGGTCACCCACCCCTACCCTTCAAGACTTGACCTGATCTGAAATAATTAGCTTTAGTAGTAACCCTTTCCATGTGTCAAAACTCTCTTGTGTGTATATATATCTAATCTTACTCTGTACCTATTTATTCTATTTTAATCTTTGATGATGTGGAAATATCACAAAAGTACTCGGATTCCAAGAATTTTTCTTTTCCCTGTGGTGTTCATCATATCGGTGTAGTCACGAGTGATTCGTGATACTTGTGCATATATATATATATATATATATATATATATATATATATATATATATTTATATATATAATGTATATATATGTATATATATATATATATATACATGTATGTATATATATACATATATATGCATGTATACATATATATATATACATATGTGTGTGTGTGTGTGTGTGTGTGTGTGTGTGCGTGTGTGTATGCGTGTGTGTGTGTGTGTGTGTGTGTGTGTGTGTGTGTGTGTGTGTGTGTGTGTGTGTGTGTGTGTGTGTGTGTGTGTGTGTGTGTGTGTACATTTATATATATATATATATACATATATATATGTATGTATGTATATGTATATGTGCATACATATGCGCGCGCACACACACTTGTCATATGAAGAGAGACAGGCTAAATTGAAGTTACCAACTTTGGAACAAAGAAGAGGGTGAGGCGACCAAATGACAATCTATAGAATCATGAATGGCACAGAAATATTTGATAGAGAGAACTTACTAAATTTGGACAAGAGAAACACAAGAGTATATGGAAAGAAACTAAAAAAGAATAGTTCTAGAAGAGATCTGAAGAAAAACAGTTTCCATACAGAGTGTGTCATTTACAAATGTGCTACTACATTTCTGTTTATATATATATATATATATATATATATATATATATATGTATATATATATTTTGGCATCATGACAGGTGTATGAGTGATAAAAATGGAAATTACACGATTGAGAATGAGACTTTATTCCTAACCGGTTTCGCATTATGGTGTTTCTTCAGAAGTAATACGTGTATATACATATATGTATATATATATATATATATATATATATATATTTATATATATATGTATATATACATATATGCATATATATA
>NC_134802.1:13793817-13801317 GCF_046742065.1 Oratosquilla oratoria | reverse complement strand
CTCTCTCATGTTCCACGTTTCTGCCCCATACAATGCTGTTGGTACCATCACTCCTTCATATAACCTCCTCTTAGCATCCATTCCCAGATGTCTATTTCTCATTACACTTTTCAATCCACCAAGGCATTTACTCGCTTCTCTCAATCTACATTCTACCTCCACCCCCACTCCTCCCTTTCCTGCCACATTCGCACCCAAATATCTAAAACTATCCACTTCCTCCAGTCTTTCACCCTTATTGCTCACAGCCAGCCTGCTGTCACTCTCTCCCCTTGTACATCTCATCACCTTACTTTTACCCACATTTATATTCAGCTTTCTTCTTTCACACACCTTCTCAAACTCTGTCACTAACTTCCTCAATCCCTCCTCTGATCCTGCTACAAGCGCAGTGTCGTCAGCAAACAACAGCTGGCTCACCTTCCACTTTTCTCCATTTTCTTTAATCATCTCCAACCCCTGACCCACTACCCTTGCATTAACCTCTCGCACCACCCCATCCATGTAAAGATTGAACAGCCAGGGTGACATAACACATCCCTGACGAAGTCCCACCTTTACCTCAAACCACTCACTCTCTCCATTTCTAATACTAACACAAGCTCTGCTACTCTCGTAAAAACTCTTGACTGCTTTTAGCAGCTTTCCTCCTATCCCATATATCTGCATAACCTCCAACAGTGCCTTCCTATCTACCCTGTCATAAGCCTTTTCCAGATCCATAAAAGCCCAAAAAACATCCTTACCTTTTCCTATAGCTTTCTCACATATCTGTCTTACCACAAAAATCTGATCTACACAACCCCTACCTGTCCTAAAACCACACTGTTCCTCACCAATTACTCCCTCTGTTCCTCTCCTAATCCTCTCAATCAAGACCCTCTCATACGCCTTCCCAACTACACTCAACAAGCTGATCCCTCTGAAACTACTACACTCACACTTGTCCCCCTTTCCCTTGTAAAGAGGAACTATACAGGCACTCCTCCAGTCCTCCGGCACTCTACCCTCTCTCAAACAAACATTAAAAAACCTCACCAGCCAGTCCACCATTACTGTACCTCCTTTCTTCAGACATTCTGCATGGCATCCATCCAGACCAGGTGCCTTACCTGCTCTCATCATCTTAACAGCTGCTTTCACTTCATCCTTCCCTATTTCTCCTCCATTTTCCTCACTCATCACTCTCATTTTCTTAGCGCTTCCCACTGCAACTACCTTTCCCTCCCTATCCTCCTTCACATTTAGCAACTCCCTAAAATACTCTGCCCACCTTCCTTTCACTGCCTTCTCTTCCATTATCATCTCTCCATCTGCACCTTTTACCTTTTCCTCTCTACTTGATTCGCCTCCTTTTTCTTTTTTTAATTTCCTTCTAAAACATATTTTTGTTGCTTTCAAAATTTTCTGTCATACTCTTACCCCATTTCACATCTGCTCTCCTCTTTGCTTCCTTTATCTTATGCTTAGCTTCCTTTCTCTTTACTTTGTACCTCTCATACGATTCCCTCGTCCTAATTTGTAGCCAATCTATGAATGCCTGCTTCTTTTCTTCTACACATTTCTTTGCTTCCTCATCCCACCACTCACTACCCTTCCTTCTTTTTCCTCCCGCCCTCCTTGTTCCACACACCATCTTTGTACACCTTATGACTCCCTCCTTGAACCATCCCCGTTCCTCCTCCACTCCTAGTTCTACTCTATCCTTTACTCCCTCCAACTCCTCTTTCAGTTTCTTCTTAAACTCACTCTCCTTTTTTCCTTATTTAAGCAGTTCACTCTAAGTACCTCCCTACCTTTTGTCCTTTTCCTCTTTCTCCACCTATTCTCCACTCTCATTTTACCTTCCACCAGAAAATGATCTTATATTCCCCCGCTCTCTCCCCTTAGAACATGTACATCCTTAACTCTTCCTACCATACTCCTGGTCACCACTATATAGTCCATTAATGCTCTATCTGCCACCCTTCCATCCACCACTCTCTCCCATGTGTACTTATGCTTGACTTTCTTCTTAAATACTGTATTTGCTATCATCAACTCTCTTTCTAGACACATCTCCACCATCATTTCTCCACTACGATTTTTACCGGGAACTCCATACTTCCCAATCACTCCGTCTATTGGCTCATTTCCTACCCTAGCATTAAGGTCTCCCAATACAACTACATTGACATTTCTCCCTAATCCCTCTATACACTCATTTATATCTACCCAAAAAGCCTCCCTTTCCTCTACGCTCTTCTCACTACCAGGTCCATACGCACTTACAAAAACCCAAATCTCCCTTCCCAGCTTCACCTTCATCCACATCAACCTTGATGAAACCTCCTTCCACTCCACTACCCGATTACTTATCTCTTCACTTACTAGTATAGCCACCCCTTCTCTCCCTCGTCCCCTCTTCACTCCTGAGTCCCAACTACAATCCCAAACTCACAGTTGCCCTCTCCTTTCATTTTAGTTTCACTCAAAGCCAGCACATCCACCTTTCTTCTCACAAACATACTGCCAATCTCTTCCCTCTTACTCTCATCTGTACCACATTCACGCACATTAAAAGACCCAAACCTCAGGGTACTGGTTGGAAAACTCCCATACACTCTTATGCCTTTTCTTTTGTTGTTAGGAATGTCCCCTTTCGGGGCTACAGGTAGTAGGACTCCTAATCCCATCCCCCGTCCCTTTTTTGTCGCCTTTTACGACTCAAGTGGGAAAAATTGGTGGTAGCATTCTCGTCCCCCACCACAGGGTCGGAGAAAACAGAAAATGAATACTCAGAGAAATGGTACAGGACAGCAACAAGGGGTTGGGGGACAGCATATCGGAGGGACAGTCGTAGTATAAAAGTGTCATCATTTCTCTATGAACAGAGTTTTCCTCTATCATAAACAAAATGATGTGTAACTCTGGTCCGTAGGGGCGCCCCATATAGACCCTAAAGTATCAACTGCATGCTACTTTGCCACAATAACATGCAGCCAATACCCCAGACGGGGACCAATACCCCAGATGGGGTAGTTGTATTAATTCTAATTTCATTTACACTTTTATATCTTTTTCATAATTTGTCATTATCTCGCTAATGAATTCTCTTTTTAACGCAGACTCGACCAATAGATCTCCCGATATGGCTTCGCATTCAAAAGAGAGTAATGGAGTTATCAATCTCTGCCAAGAAGAAAACATAGATCTTGCAGAATAAAGGAAGAGTTTACCGAGATGTAAAATTTATTTGATCAGCTCTCTCATATCTTGGATTTCCTCAGTTAAATGAAATAGTTTGTCGCTAGTTGGAATAAACTCTATTGAGTCTAACATAGACATGTATGCATTGACCGTGATAAACTTCTTCCATTAATGTCAAGGAATTCCCTTTATCTAAATAAAATTATTTGTTGTCAAACTGGATATAGGCCTGTTTAACATCTATTTCACATATGAACAGCTTTGTCAAATGACCTTATACAGTTACTCTCCTGGGGCCTTCATAAATCAAGAAAATCATATCAACTCATTCTGCATCTACAGTGGTGTTTTATAAACATAAGAATGAAGGAGACTGCAAGAGACCATAAGGCCTACACTAGGCAGCTCCGATTTTGAGAAGAGTTTAGTGTGCTAAGAGTGCTGCGCGCAAGAATTTGACTCATATTGAAGTGATTAAGCAGCCAGCAGAGGGTCTCGATCGACTTTGGAGGTCGCTCACAGTTATTCCTTGAGGTGTATCAGATTTACTAACCTAA
Organism: Oratosquilla oratoria; assembly: GCF_046742065.1. NCBI lineage: Eukaryota > Metazoa > Arthropoda > Malacostraca > Stomatopoda > Squillidae > Oratosquilla > Oratosquilla oratoria. The sequence goes on along the minus strand of NC_134802.1, from coordinate 13,797,571 downwards.
AAGAAACACCATATTGAAGGGGCTTACTTTTATCTATTGCACGCATGGAAATATGGTTGTGGTATTCTTATCCCACACCGTAGGAACATAAAAAAAAATTAAGAGAGGGGTAAAGAATAGACTCCAAAGGACCACAGAATAGGGGACAGCAAAAGTTAAAAAGTGGTTCAGCATTCTTCTATGTCTTTGGCAAAGACAAATGGTGTGCAGTTCTCGTCTGCAGGGGTGCTCTTAAACTCCAAAAAATTTTGACTGCACATAATTATGCAGTCAATAGCACCCATCGATGTGGTACAGAGTGACTAAATGAGACAAAATAAAAGAACTGGGAATCTCCCTTTCTTTCCCCTACAAAGAGTCGAGACAAAACAATTTCTGGTATCAAAATGAACCAGATAATGTGTGCATAGATGTAAAACGATCGTGGAAAACAGAAATCAATCATGTGTTCGTGAGAAGGAAGATAAATGTGTTAGCACCAAGTAAAAAAGAAAATTGAACCTGAGTTTAGATATGTTATAAGCAGGGTGTGGGGAATAGAGAAAGGACGAGGGGTAGGAGCGGCTCTGTTGGTGAGCAGTGAAATGTGTGTGCAGCTGAACAGAAGGAAGTATCATCAGAGACAGTGTGGGTAATATAAGAATAGGCTAGGAGGCGCCTGTGAGTGTTTGGCCTTGGTAGCAAGAAAAATGGGGAGGATAGAAAATAGTTTTAGAGTTATCTAAATGAGTGTCTGGAGAGGTTTAAGAGGAATGTTAATGAAATGATGTTAGAGGATCTGCATGCTAAAGTAGATGAACCATTAAGTGGAATAATTGGAAACTATGGTGAATCAAGAAGGAACGAAAGCGAGGAGAAAATTATAAAGATGTGCTTGAGAAGGAACTGACGAGTTTTAAGAGTATTTAAGAAGTTGTGATTAAGTATGGAAAACCCAGAATGGTTAATGAAAAGGCAGTAGAGTATCAGTGAATTGTATGGTAGTGTCCAAAAGAATTATTTGAGAGGTTCTGAACGTGAATGTGTTAAAAGAAGAGAGGGGTAGAATTTTTTATATCATCTGATGATAAGGTGGAGAAATTAGGGAAGATAAGGGGACAGAGATGTACTGAGAGTGAAAGAAATTACAAAATAAAAGAAAATGTGTATTAGGCAAAACTGAGAGTTATGCAGAATGCATTGGAAGAGAGGGAAGAGAATGGGTAGAAAAAATAATAAATGTGTTTCAAGGAGGAGGTAGTAAATTGGGTTAAAAAAATGTGTGTGGGATGAGGAGAATGATTGGAACCTGAAAGAATGATAATAAATGATGGAATTAAGGTGTGAAAAAGAAGACTGCGTACAAATAATTGTTACAAAAAAAAAAGAAGGAAATTAGGAAGCATATGAAAGGTAACAAGAAAAGAAGCCGAGCACCGAGTGAGGGAGGCCATGAGAAGAGAGAATACAAAGTGGGGTAGATATTTGTTTGAGAATTTTGAAAGGGATGAAAAGATTATTTGGGGGAAGTGAAAAAATGTTCGAAAAGAGTGCAAAGGGAGTAGGTGAACTGTTGTTAGTGGAAAAGATAGTTGTGAGATAGGGGTATAGGTGGAGTAATTCAATGAGTTTTTGAATGTAGAGAAGAACAGGTAGGCTTTGATTCTGGCGGTGAAAGATGCCAGGAGAATCACTGCGATTGGTAAAAAGAATTATAAGGCTATTGTAGAAGAGGAAGATAAGGACCAATAGGTCTTCTGTCGGCATGCTTCGCCTATCCTTTGTAATCCTTTGAGGTGCACAAGTAGCTTTAGAAAATAAAAACTATAAAGGCACCGGGATTGAACTGATGTTATGTGAAATGTCTAACAAGGGGTACAGCAGTAATAGTGAAGTAGCTAATGAAATTGTTCAATCTGTGTATAAAGGAAGGAAATGTCCCATTGAATTATATAGTCCCACCATAGAAGGGACTAGACATGCACTATTGAGTGCTCAAGGGTTAAATATAAGTGAATCTTTATTAATTATTATCCCGTTACAGCCGGGATTTTTTTTTTTTTTTTTTAAGATTATGTTCTTGCCATGCGATCCTATTAAATCTATATGTGTTAAAGATTTAACGCACAAAGAAAACACCGATTTGTCATTACTGAATAGAGATTGTGGTAATGATGGCAACGGTAATAATCTCAAAATCTCTATGCAAGACAAGAATTGATCATCTTTTTATTACAGAATAGACAAAAGAAGGAAACGAAGACAGTCCAAGCCAACCAAATAAAAATGGCGAATTGAGACTAAAGGAGCTTAGCAGATATGTAAGTGTTTTATAATGCGAGAGCGAAACATTCCCTAGGCATATAGTCATGAACTGTGATAATGTCTGCATTTGAATTTGAATAATGACAAAGAAATGCTAATACTGAAGAGCAGTGCCTCCACCTTACGTCATTTGCGCCATTGATGCGAATGACTTAATTTCAGATAATCTCATTCAACTGAGGGCAATCTACGAGCACAAATACGTCAAGGCTATTTCGTACTGCACATCAGGGATTTTATTGAAGATAAATTGATCACATTAGATATTATTTCTCAAAAAACCTATCATGACCGGATATGTACGAAGAGAATAGAAAATAACAAATGTTACCTATATTTAAAAAAGATGTAAAAATCAGGAGCCATAGAGCTATAGGGCAATAAACCTGATCCTGATCTCAGAAAAATAATAGAAAAAGTTATAAAAAAAAGATGCCAAGGAAAGTCAATTAGAAAGCAGCTATCTAATAAAAGACAGCCAACATGAATCAGACATAAACGCTCCTGTGGTGCAACTAACCTTCTAAGATTTACTAATATATTCATTTTAAACAGTTGCAAAAAAACAATTATTTAATTTATATATGGACACAGAAATATATATTGCTGCTGCCATATGGAATAAAGGTAACTTACTAAATTGGATTAGAAACTGGGTGAACAGTAGTAAACATCGAGTTGTTCTGAACGGCAAAACTTATGGCTTGAAACTTTTTATGAGTGGAGTTTCTTAAGTTTCCGTTCAAGAGGGCACTACTGCTTACATTATATATAAATGACATTGACACTGGACTTATACTGTCTCCAAACTCTTGGTTTCCATCTTGGAAAAGTACTAAACTTTCAAGATGGTGACGTATTTAATGGTTTTTTTTCTTTCTTTTTATTTAAAAATATGTGAAAAAGTTCACCGTATCGAATGAATGTTTCAAAGAACTGTAGTATTTTCTCATTTATTATGATACTATAATATAAGTACATGTTGTTTCTTGATTAAGGTTACATTACTAATTTCAAAGTTTGCACAAATGAAAATTTAATTAAAAAAAAAGATGGTGCTTGTACTAAGCCAGAATAAAGAGACAAGTAAACTTCCTTGTGGACATTAGTCTAGTATGTCGAACACAAGATATTGCAGAGAAAAGTTAGATATTCTTCTTATGAAATCGACGATATGGGGATGGAACAATAACCTGGATGTGGAAAAGAAATTTAACTGTTACTTTCATTTGATAAGCGACCAGAAAGGTCGTTGTAGTAATTACAAGAAAATATGATAATGTTTCAAGGTAGTAGCATTTCTTGGCATTTATTCCATTCATGTTCTGAATTTTCTGTCAAAGGAATAAAATTGCTTGACGCCAGCTAAAAAATCAAATAAAGAAAAATTAGATACGAAGGAATAGAATAGAATAGAATAGAATAGAATAGAATAGAATAGAATAGAATA
>NC_134802.1:13778817-13788817 GCF_046742065.1 Oratosquilla oratoria | reverse complement strand
TTCAAAAGTCTATCTCTCATTAACAAGTTATATAAATCGTTAGTTCGTCCACATTTGGAATATGCTGTGTCCGTATGGTCACCGAATCTCATTAAAGGCATTGACAGATTGGGAAAAGTACAACGGCGAGCCACAAAATGGATTCCAAATATCAAAAATAAGTCATATGAAAATCGACTAAAACATATGAATCTGTTTTCCCTAAAAAAGTGTATACTCAGAGGTGACTTGATACAGGTTTTTAAGATTCTAAAGGGACATCAAAAGGGACAAAATTTTCACACTGAATGAGAATCATACAAGAAATAATGTTCTTAAACTGTCACGAAATAGATTTAATTTGGAAATGGGTAGAAACACCCTCGCCAACCGTGTAGTTAGTGAATGGAATAAAGTTCCTTCAGAGGCAGTGCAATGTAATTCAGTTCGAAGCTTTAAGAATCATTTAGATAAGCACTTAGGCAAGATGCTGTAATGACCGTCATTTATTTTATATTATTTTTTTTATTTATTTTGCTATCATTTGTCTGTTTATTTATTATTATTTGCTTGATTCACATTTATTGTTAGTTATATGACAATTTATTATTATTTACTATTTACCTGTTTGGTTAACTATACGTATGCATTTATTTATTTTATTTATTATTATTTATATGATTATATTATTTATTCATATATCTATTTATTTATCATTATTTTTTTCGCATCCGACCTAGTTATAGACCAAAAGGTCTCATGTCGGTATGCTCCACTTTTGTAATCTTTTGTAAGAAGAGGTAGAATAAAGGTAGCAGAACTGAGGAAGAGCAAAAATAATAATAATTAACAGCATTTTTTTTCCGAGTGGCGGTTAGTCTAATTGCAAAAGAATGCTGTGTGACTCTGGTCCGTTGCAATGTCAATAAAGACCCTAAGATATTAGTGGCATAAAACTTGGGCAGTCAATACCCTAAAAGGTCCAACGACGGATTGCCTGTGGTGGAGGTGGTGGTGGCAGTGGTGGTGGTGGTAGCTTCTTCTTCGGGAGGAGCCCCTCCGGCAAGTCCATTTCCATACCACGGTGGCAAAACGGTCTTCAATTGGAAGGCCACGAGATTGTACCACTCTGGTTGCCAGTTAGCCCTTTAATCACGCATTTATCATCCTCTCTCCAGACTATCTTTGCCATGACGGTCACAGCCTGAAGAAATGTACGATCGAGCAGGCTGGCAAAATGTCGACCGTCGAAAACGGAGTTTCTGCTCCTACAAAGAGAAATTATCGAACTATTGATGTTTCAGCATCATCATCGTTTGTGTTGGAGATTTATGACGCGGGAGGCAGTCGGTGAAGCGCGGCACCTCGTCCCAACAACTTTCCTCTTTTCATTTCGTCCAGTTTCAAACGTGATCGATCAACTACTTCCTTGCCAACGCGAGACTCCGAACGCATCCTTCTGAAACACAGGGCTCGCCCTCGCTCAAGATCATGTCGCCTGCCCAGGGACGCAGACATCCTTCTCAAGCATGCGTGCTTTATTTTCTTTTTAGTCTCGTTCTTCGACTTTTCCTGAAATGATCCATGCGTAGGAGATTATCCCATTCCTGTATGAATATAGGAAATATCCATCGCGTTTGAAATCAAGAGAGAGAGAATTGTGAATCCTCTGCTTCAGGGCCGTAGGAGGTAAAAATCTTGATGGCTTCATCTCGGGACCTCTCGATGTCCGTAGGCTCTCAGGCGAAGTAATAGAGCTAGCTCTCTCTCTCTCTCTCTCTCTCTCTCTCTCTCTCTCTCTCTCTCTCTCTCTCTCTCTCTCTCTCTCTCTCTCTCTCTCTCTCTTTCTCTCTCTCTCTCTCTCTCTCTCTCTCTCCCTACGGATAAACTAACAGTAATGCACTCCTTGTAATCTGTGTAATGTATAGAACTGTGGCTGCTTTAAAGCTGTTTCAGTCGAGCAAAAGAAAACTCTAGCACCAGTATTGACCCCTTGATTAAACAGGGTGACGTAGGTTTTAAGTTAAATTCGAAAGTTTTGTTTTCTCTTTGGCTAGGAGTAAAAACGAAAACTATGTCACTATAATGAAGGGGTACATAACCAAAGAAGTATAATGGTTTCCATTTACCCTTTTGTCAAAGTGCATCAGCTACTACTGCCAATAAAATGATGACTTCCGCTACTTCTACTACTGATACCACTACTTCGACTGCTGTTCACTACTGCTACTACTACTACTACTACTACTACTACTACTACTACTACTACTACTACTACTACTACTACTACTACTACTACTACTACTACTACTACTACTACTACTACTACTACTACTACTACTACTACTACTACTACTACTACTACTACTACTACTACTACTACTACTACTACTACTACTACTACTACTACTACTACTACTACTACTACTACTACTACTACTACTACTACTACTACTACTACTACTACTACTACTACTACTACTACTAATACTACTACAAATACTACTGTTACCACTATAGTTAGCTCGTTTGCGTCGTTATCGTAAGTGTTTATTCTTGCAAGGGATAGATTACCTTATTTGGTTGAGGAAAAGCCTTTCATTTTCTCTTAGTTAACCCGGATGCGAGTATTGTCATTCCTATGCGCTTCTACGAGTCACACGACTGCGCCAACCTCTGCCATGATACTCCTGCAAATTTCTCTGTCTCATGTTTCCATTTTCTGTATGGTCTTTCTCTTCCACTTCTCTCGTCTCGCGGCATTCGCTGAGTAACACTTGCTCCATCTACAATCCTCCTTTCTGGCTAACTTCCCTGCCTAACTCCACTTCAGCGTCTTTATCACCGCAACGTCTTCACTCCAGTCCGTTCTTTTACCAAACTTGTCCTCTTCCTGTGTTTATTCTCGTGATATATCCATTCCTATCTGTGCAATTTGAAAATGTCTACATTGTCTCACACTGTAGATCATTATAAAATGATTGCAAACTCTACGTTTCAGACGGATAAGTAAAGAGGCGTTCGTGATGTTCTTATGATAACCAAACATTTCCTAACCAAGTGTGATAGGCATTTCTATTTCATTTTAATGACCTTTAGTCATCTGGCATCACATCATCGATTATAAATCCTTTGCTACGAATTTTTGAGTTGAATATTAGTTTTATACGTGTTCATCTTCATACTTTCTTTGATTTTCCTTGTTCAGATAAATCAATACATCTAGCAACTCTTCTGCTGTTTCTGAAATTGGAATAATGTTATCTTCAAATCTAAGGTGATTAAAGTGTTCCCTGTTAATCTCCAAACCTTTCTTTTCCCAACTCATCTCTGAAAGTCACTTCCAGGCAATATGTAAATAGTTTGGTTGAGACTGCATTGCCTTGTCGTGTGCCTTTCTCGACCTTCACTTGTTTCTGTATCATTATATAATCGAATGACTGCAACATATTTTGTGTAAATATTCTATAAAACAATTACAATGTTTCTATTTGCGCCCTGTTTAAGTAAATGACTGAGTGTTGTCATTTGTTCCACTGAATCAAAGGCTTTATTGTAATCTACACAAGTTAAACAAAAAGGCATATTGAACTCTGTCGTTTTCTCGATCATTGCCTGCTTATGGTCTATAGTAAAGTATTCGCTTCTAAAGCCTGCCTGTTCTATTGGCCGGTTTTCACTGAAAAGTTTACTTAGTTTATATGTAAGAATCTTGGAAAACAATGTTAATACATTTTATAAAAAAAATTAGATCTGTAATTACTCAGGTGTTTCTGGTCTATTTTCTATGATTTTAACATTGTTTCATGATTCAGGCATATGCGAAACCCTTATATCAATTCAGAAAGGATATTTTTTTTTCTTATATTTTCACACCTGTTAGAAGAGCTCTATAGTTTAAACTTTACAAGGATTAAACAAATCAATCGAAAAGTGGTGAAATGTAGCAGAAATCTAGATTGCACAATGCCGTATCTTGGTAATGCAATGACACAAAATCATAGATTAATTTTCTTTTAAGGGTTTGTTTTTATTTAGTAAGCATAAACATGCCAATACGACTATGAATTCAAGGAAATGAAGATTCTGTTATGCCTTCTTTCTAAAGGAAATTATCTTCGTTCTTCAAGATTCTCGATCAAATGAATAATAAAGAAAAAGCAATCCTCAATCCCCTTTTATGTCAACCACTACCATGTCCAATGCCTTTTTACCTCTACATTTATTCCTAGAAAACGACTCCCGAACCTTGTTGGGGGTCACTACCTAGAAAATATTCCATATGTTACTTAGCAAAGGAAAATGGAATATAGATGGATCATCTATATTCCATTTTCCTTTGCTAAGTAGCATATGAAATATTTTCTAGGTAGTGACCCCCAACAAGGTTCGGGAGTCGTTTTCTAGGAATAATTTTTTTTACGGGTCAATATCTAGGAATGATTGTTTATTGTAATTTTTATTACTGAATTCTTTACATATATTTATACAGTATCGTGGTTTTTTTTATGGAATAAATATTTGTGGAATAAGGATTTTAAAACTTGATAGTTAAGTTGGATGTTGTTTGATCAAAGTGATTTTTTTTTTTTTTTTATCCGTAATGACAAATGGAACATGTAGTGCAGACTTTTGTAAATGCTGCGGACAACCTGATAGTTACTGATTGGCTAAAGCAAAACAACTTAATTAGTTATACAATGAAGTGTTTCTCTTGTAACACAGATATGAATTGGACAAAAACATTGAAGTGCCTTGATGGGTTTTATTTGGAAGTTTCAAACAAAAAATGCTCGCGATACAAAAGTACCACCTCAAACCGCAAAGAATCCTTCTTTCCGAAACCATGATTGTCTTTTAAGCAATGGATGCACTGTTTCTATTTACGGGCCGAAAAATAATAGCTATGAGTGTGAACGTGAATAACAATACAATCGCTGACTGTTACAACTTTTGTCGAGAAGTTTGTTTGTAATATATCTTATAAAAACCCTATCAAACTTGGAGGACCAGGTAAACTCCAAGAAGTTAATGAGTACCATGTACACTTATATGGGTTTTTGATATGGTAGATAGAAGCACCCCACCTTCGTAAGGATTAATGAAGATTTTAGGAAAACGAGATAATGTAGCTTTAATTCCAATAATATTATCCGTAGTTCTTCCTGGCACCACTGTACATAGTGATGATTGGAAAGCGTACTAAAGTATATCAAACCATGGATTCACGGTTAATCATCTGATTAGAATTTTTGGTCACTAAACTTTGGTGCATACGCAAATAATAGAATTTTACTAAAAAAAAAAATCACAAAAGCCATACATGAATGTAAACTCGGTCTGTTATAGCCCTATTTAAATCAATTCATGTGGCAGGATCGATTCGGTTTGAATGGTTTTGAGAATATATGCACTCACATTTCCCTTTGGTTAAAATATTGTTTGAAATTTTGTATTTTACATATTTTATTTCAATAAAATTTTATGAAAAAGATTTCAGCAAAGAGTGTTTTATTTTTTCATTGATATTTTTGGGGGGTCGTCATCTAGGAATTATATTTTCTTGACGGCCGTCATCTAGGACTGATATTTTATTAGGGGTCATCATCTAGGACAAATATTTCTTGGGGTCATTATCTAAGCTTGGATTACGTGGGGGTCACTATCTAGGAAAGATCCAACATACGATTATATAAACACGAGAGCTCAGACCTATTACTCAGCTCTGTCATCACATTGGATGTAACATTGATTTGATATGCAACAAAGAGTCATAAAAATTAATAATGCATAAGTAAATGGATATCTTGCATAATTTTTTCAAATCGCAAACGCCAGTAAAGTAAGAGCGAAACTGACAAAGACACTGATCCTACTTAAGGTATACATCTGCTCTGAATCACGTCTTACTCGTCATACATAGATACACTTTTCACATGAAACCTTCATTCGTCAACAAGTCAGCTAAGAAATGGGTAAGAAATGAAGTAGGTAACTTAAGACTTACTGGTCAGTCCACCATATTTTCCATATATATGTATGTACATATATATATATAGGTTGATTGATTGATTGATTCGGTTTAACGCAGTGAACTCCCCCTATCAGAGGGCTAAGGCGATGCCCCTTACAGAGGACTTTATAGCGTGGAATTTAATGAACCATGCCCTTGGTCCAGCTTGCTAGCGGCAGTGTTCGAACTGCCGTCACCTTAAACTCGTCGCAAGCAGCAACATTCTAACCCGCTTGGATAGATGACAGTAGTAAAACAGTAGTAAAACAGATAAGGACCATCTTCTTTCCAGTTTTCACATAAATCTCTACAGGTCTATAAGATTATAGTTAATCATGTCTGACTTAAAGAGGTGTCTTTAGTACCAAATGTCATGAGACAATCATGAGGAACTGCTGGGATGACTATGTGAGACTCACCATCCCACTCACACGCATTGGGAAGTGAGAAATCCCTGGTAGTCAATCCAATGTTATTTTTTTCCTAGGCCGATGTTGGGTCACCTCCCCACCTCACCAGGAGTGAACTAGTGCAGCAAACCCGCAGAGGTCCCCGGGACTTGAACTGATGACCACCTGCCCATAAGTTCGCGACAAAATCTAATGGATTACCGTGCGGCCCTAGAGACCTGTTGGCAATATAACTCGTAAATGACTCCTGCTATTTGAGCATGTCTCACGCTAACCTGATGTTGACCCCACTCGTAGAATTAACTCCACAAGAGACAACTCTCAGTGGAGGATATGAAAGGAACCCCCACAGAGCTTATGCTGAGAGTTGTTTGGAATAGGAAGGGTGGATATATAGGGACTTACTCGAAGAAGAAGCCGTGGGGATTGGCGTCGGCGTGTGAGTTAAGTGACGCACTCACGGGCGTGGACTTTCAACCGATGATGATGACGGCATTCATAAAGAAAATAATACATTGTTGCTTTCCCGATTAACTCGTACAAGTCAGCAAGTGTTTTTATCTGTTCTGTCTGCTACTAAGCAACTTTTTCACTTGAGGGAGAACTTCCCTCCATCCTTACCCACCCACTGCTTCAAAAAAAAAAAAAAAAATCATAATTGCAAACACCATTTAGATATATCTCTTGGAAAAAGTCTCATTGAGGTCGGAGAAACTTCTTTCTCGCCGCGTCCCTCACTCGTATGAAAATCGAAAATTGACTTTCATGACCGAGGACTTCTTTGAGTGAGTTTTTTCTTCACCAACTCCAGGGATTCTCATAACAAAACACCAAATCAACACAACCTTCCTCCTTTCCATACCAGCTCTTTCTTTATTGCTGAAACTTGCACCTTACATAAGAACATAAGAATGAAGGGGACTACAAGAGACCATAAGGCCTACACTAGGTAGTTCCATGTCCATTACCACCTGTCATCCCTATCTATAAAGCCGTCTAACCGTTCCTTAAAATAACCGATAGTTTCAGCGCTCACTACATGATTACTAAGTCTATTCCATTCGTTGACCACCTTATTAGTATAACAATTCTTTCCTATTTCCTTCTTAAATTTAAGTTTGTCCAGTTTAAATCCATTACTGCGAGTCCTGCCCTGTTGTCTTAATGTGATGACTATATTTGTGTCACCCTTGTTAAAGCCTATGATCCACTTGAACACCTCTGTTAGATCACCCCACACTGCGTCTTACCTAAGAATCTTTTCTCTGTTTAGCTATGTTTTTCATGGGAGGGAGGGGGGATCCTGTCCCCTTTGGCATTAGAAGGACATTTTGTATTGAAAAAAATTCTCCCACTCCATCCTTCCAAACCAGAAAATTCTTCACTAGCTAATTTCTGGGGCTTCTCTTTTCCTCATCAAATGTATGAGATGTGGATACGAGTGGCTATTAATATTCAAAACGAGAACTCTTTCTCCCCAGTTATAGACCTTTCCTCAACCGATTTACGAATAATGTCATATATCATAACAATTACTACCTGCCGATGTCCTCACGCGAAAAAAAATCACTCGCTAGTGAGTTGAAATATGTCTGGATTAGCTAATTCGTGAGTGATATCGTCTAATATATTCATGCTGGCTACAGCCAGACAATTTCATCATCATCACCAATGGATGAGCAAAGAAAACTCTTTTGGATCATCGAGACATAGTTCTTCCCAAAGAGTTCATCTCTTTTAGGAAAATATAATTCCCTTTCAATAATAAAAAAATAAATAAACAAGTAAAAAGTAAAAACAGAAATGATATCTTACTGAACCTTTCGATAGGGCAAGGATTAGGATTTTCATACTGGCTTATGTCACGTGACTTCACAAAGACGAGGGAAAGTCACCGTGGCGAAGGGAACAATGAAACCTACTGTACTCTGTAATCAGAAGAACTACCTCCTATCATAATATTTTTGTCTTCTTTCTGATTTATGTGAAGAGATTCACATTTATTAAAGTCATCTTACTCTTCACATTAATTTCTTGTATATATATATATGTGTGTGTGTGTGTGTGTGTGTGTGTGTGTGTGTGTGTGTGTGTGTGTGTGTGTGTGTGTGTGTGTATGTGTGCGTGTGCGTGTGTGTGTGTGTGTGTGTGTGTGTGTGTGTGTGTGTGTGTGTGTGTGTATGTGTGTGTGTGTGTGTGTGTGTGTGCGTGTGTGTGTGTGTGTGTGTGTGTGTGTGTGTGTGTGTGTGTGTGTGTGTGTGTGTGTGTGTGTGTGTGTGTGTGTGTGTGTGTGTGTGTGTGTGTGTGTGTGTTTCTGTGTGTGTGTGTGCGTGTGTATTTACCTAGTTGTATTTTGCGGGAAGGGGAGCTACGCTCGTGAGGTCTCGCCTTTGTATCTCGCAGTGTCTAGTTTGCTTTTAAACTCATGAATGTTTTTTGCGCACACTATTTCATTGTCCAGTTTGTTCCAAGTGTCCACCACTCTATGTGGAAAACTGTTTTTCTTCAGATCTCTTTTGTAGCTATGTTTTTTTATTTTCTTTCCATGTCCTCTTGTGCTTCTCCTGTCCCAGTTTAACAACTCCTCTCTATCAAGTACTTCTGTGCCTTTCGTGATTCTGTAGATGGTCAGTAGGTCACCTCTCTCTCTTCTTTGCTCCAGAGTCGGTCAATCTAGTTTAGCTAATCTCTCCTCATATGACAAGTTTGTGTGTGCAGGAGCCATTTTTGTCGCTGCTCTCTGGTTTCTTTCTATTTTCTTTATATTCTTTTTGGTACTGGGTGACCACAATGTCGCCGCATATTCTAGTCTAGGCCTTATCAGTGTGATCAATATTTTTTTTAATCATTTCTTCGTCCAAATATGTAAATGCCACTTTTATTGATCTTAGCAAGTTGTAGGATTCTCCAACAATTTTGTTTATCTATTTGTCATAGGACAAGTCGTTTGAGATAATTACACCCAAATATTTTTCGGGTCTCTCCTTCTTTACCTCCTTGGTTCTAATTTTATATTGTCCTGATATTCTGTTTTTGCTTTTTCCAAACTCCATTATGCTACACTTCTTAATATTGAAGTCCACCTCCCATTTCTGACTCCAGTTCCATACTTTATTCACGTCTTCCTGCAGTGATTCGCAATCCTCTTCAGCTTTTACTTTCATTAACAGTTTGGCATCGTCAGCAAAGAAGCTCATGTAACACTTCACATCATCATCCATGTCATTCACATAAATAGTAAACATTATTTGAGCTAGTACAGGTCCTTGCGGTACTCCACTGATCATCTCTTTCCAATCTGAATATTTTTTCTCTGAGCACTACTCTCATCTTTCTACCAATCAGGAAGTTCTCCATCCATTTTAGTAGGTTCCCTTGTATCCCTCCTATATGTTCGAGTTTCTTTAATCATTTTTTGTGTGGTACTTTGTCAAAAGCTTTTTATAAGTCCAGGAAGGTACAATCAGCCCATCCATTCCTTTCTTGGACTATGTCTATTAATCTTGAGTAGAAACATATTAAGTTTGTGGTACATGATCTTCCTTGTCTGAACCCAAATTGTCTTGGGTTTATTATATTGTTGTCTTCCAGGTGTTTT
>NC_134802.1:13763817-13773817 GCF_046742065.1 Oratosquilla oratoria | reverse complement strand
GAATAAGAGATCTCGATGAAGACACTTCCTGGACGACAACAACGAGAACAAGGCTGAGGCGAAACCATGGCGTCGTCAGGCCCGGCGAGTTCACCCTGAGCCGCCCTCCTGCTGACGCGCGCTTTTAGATGAGGAGAGGGAAGGGGCGCGAGGGGTGGACGAGGAGGGAATGGTAACAGAGGCTTGTGCATGAAAAAGAAAAAGAGGAACAGAAAGGGGAGAGTGAATAGAAGGATAAAGAGAAAGGGAAATAAAAAGGAGAGAAACAGAAGGAAAAAGAAAGTATAGAGAGAGAGGGATATGGAAGAGAATAAAGAAGAAATGGGAGAGAAAAAGGAGGAGACCAGAAAGAGGAAGTGGAAGGAGAAAAAGGGAGAGGGGCGGAGGTGGAAGATGAGGAGTATGAAGAAGAGAAGAAGAGCGAAAGGGATAAGGAATCCAAAAACCATAGTATGGAAACGAAGCTATGTTAAATCAGATGGGAATTTCTTATTCCGCCCGAATTTTATCATGCACAAAACTCTACTATCCTGTTTTCTCATACAACAGACTTCTTATTTTTTTCTTTCCTAAAGAAATATAAAGTAATGATTGAGTGAACATATGACATGTCTTCACGTGCGACTATGGTAGTGAGTGGCGAGTAACAGTCGAACTGTAGTAACAAGAATGAGCTAGGCATGCAGAAAGGACGACTTGGCCACCATCTCTGCGGGGGCGGCGACCAAGACGAAGACGAAGGTTAAAACAACGAAGGGGCTGGCAAATCCAAATGCGGCGGAGGTGATCGTGACGTTGGTGCCGTTGGCGGTGGTAGCATTGGAGCAGGCAGTGGCGATTGTGATGTCATCGACAGCCATCGTATCATTCAATAATGAAACGATTTTTTTCTGGGCAACAGTAGGTAATTCCATTTACTTAAAGGGGGCCCTCCTTTGTGAATGGGGTCCTGATTGATAACTGCAGAAAAGAAATGTGTTATCATTCTATTAAAAAGTATGATGTGAGCAACAATATTGAGATGTTAAAACTGTGCCTTTCCCCTTCTCGTTCCTCTGTGAATGAATCCCTCGCCACAGTTGATTCTGGTCGTTCACTCTCAGAGGAGTAAATGGCTTAGGAGTAGGGTTCTCTTGGAATTGCTCGGGGTTCTTTGTACCACTGATAAATCAGATCATATATATATATATATATATATATATATATATATATATATATATATATATATATATATATATATATATATATATGTATGTATGTATGTACTATATGTACATACATTTATACTGTAGTTTTCCCCCGTATGGGGTGTTGACTAATAGGTTTTGTGCAGTCAATAGGAACTTTTGACTGGAGACTAACCTCTCTCTCTCTCTAAAAGCTAATGGCTTTTAACTTTTACTATTAATATTTTCTGCTACCCTCCTTAAGCTTTTCCTTTACCATCTATATTACCTTCACCTCTTTGGTGCAACATTGTCCTGAAGGTTATTGATGACGAAATACTAATACTGTAGTTGACGTTTGTTTGACGCCATGGCATTCAGGGTACCCCGAGGCAGCTTGATAAGTCTCCCACTACCACCCCCACCTACCACTACATTTTTCACGAGATGGCATCTCCCTAAATTTCATGACTAAAAATACGCTAATAAGCGTGGATGGATCCTTAGGTACTGCACGTACATACTTGTGCTGGTGTATGAGCCAATGAAGTCCATATTTTCGCAACACGGGTGAAAAAAATTGTATCATGTGTTTTGATGCATCATTCATTTTATAAGTGTGGCACAACTTAAGCCATTTCATAAACGCATCTGCTCTCCATGGCAGAGACCAATAATGGATACCTGTATGTGATGGTCCTATGAGACAGACATCAGATAGAGTCATCTCTCTATCGCTCGTCCTCAAATTCCATCAACATCTTCAACTTTATCTAGGGTTTTAGCCCCGAGGGGATGGCATTCGACCTCCGGAAAAAGGTTCAGTATCTATCATGTCTGAATATCTTTCCTCCATCTTTTCGCATAAGGAGAACTAATAACCAGTAACTGTCCCCATTCTCTTACTACAATAAACCAATAATGTAGAAACATACAACACTAATGCCAGGCCCCCTGATATCCATCCCTCTGAATCCACTCTTCTACGAAAGGACAGAGTCCACCTGGTCAGGCTCCAGTACGGCCACCATCCAGCCCTTCTAAGTTACCAGAAGCAGCTGGATGACCGCATCACAGACAACTGTCCAAGATGTAATACTTTAGTCCATACTATACAACACATTATGGAAGACTGCATTGTACACAGTCATGTACCCCAACAACACAATATACACTCTGTAAGGGATTTCTGGGAAAACCCCGTTCCAGCCATAGCGTTCCTCAGGTAGACGGGAGTACTCGGCCAGACGGTCTCGGGGACGACAAAAGTAACAATACTAATACAACAGAGACAAAAATCCAATGTTTCTTCCCAAAGAGTTCTTCAGGAGGACCATTGCTTGCAAGACACCACGTAAAAGTAGCAGTCACCAAAATCCACTGGGGGATCGAACTTTGGAACTATGAGGCGGAATTATTGTCGAATGTGCCA
Source organism: Oratosquilla oratoria (assembly GCF_046742065.1). Lineage (NCBI taxonomy): Eukaryota > Metazoa > Arthropoda > Malacostraca > Stomatopoda > Squillidae > Oratosquilla > Oratosquilla oratoria. The sequence goes on along the minus strand of NC_134802.1, from coordinate 13,771,219 downwards.
CAAGACGTCATATAAAGTTATATCAGAATTCCTGTATGGCGTATTTAAAATGTAATTCAGAAATAGAACCGTCCATGCGTAGAATAAATAACAGAGCCAAATAATTGGCTCGAGTAAAATCAAAGTAGGGTTATATATCAAGTTTGTATAAATTCTAAAAGATTTACTCGCCAGTGAGTCAGTGAACGTTGTAAATCTCAATGTCCGAAACGGATGATAATACACGTAAAACTGAATACCAACTGCGTATAAAGTTAATGATAGCTTCAAGATTTGCGAGTGAATAACAATGTAATAAAATTGAATGTCCAAAGCGACTAAGATTCAATCTACATAGAAGCACCTAAATTGTAAGTAATTAAAGAAGTTGAAAATAACGCTTAAATAACAATATAGGAAATATCGACCAACGTAATATTGAATACGTAGGGAAAACAATGATGATGATGATGATGATGATGATGATGATGATGATGATGATGATGATGATGATGATGATGATGATGATGATGATGATGATGATGATGATGATGATGATGATGATGATGATGATGATGATGATGATGATGATGATGATGATGATGATGATGATGATGATGATGATGATGATGATGATGATGATGATGATGATGATGATGATGATGATGATGATGATGATGATGATGATGATGATGATGATGATGATGATGATGATGATGATGATGATGATGATGATGATGATGATGATGATGATGATGATGATGATGATGATGATGATGATGATGATGATGATGATGAAAGATGAACCATTAACACTGCTAAATGATAACTGTTTTTTCGAGTATCGATGACTGGAAACCCACAACACCACAGCTGTTGGCAATGGTCCTCGGTATTTTCCCATAGAGTTCTCTAGGACGAAACATTGTACTGCTGTGTTGCATTAGTGTGGGCCTTGTAGTTTGAGGAGGGCTGGAGAAGTCGACGGTTGTCGGGCCTTTGCGAAAAGGTGGCGGAAGTGCAATTGAAGTTAATAGAGTAGTTTCAGGGGTCCTTGGGGGTGCATATCCAGAAGGAAGTAAAGATGTTGACAAAATTTGAAGATGAACGGTAGGGAGATGATTCTCTATGACGTCCGCCTTGCAGAACAACCTCTGACAGGTGCCCGCCATAGATTCCAAAAGTAATCAAGAACATCACATATGTTCTTCATTACTTGAAACGGAAAAGTTCCGAAATCTAGGAGACACTAGATAATAGAAATACTAATTTATATTCAAATAAAATGTTCCCCAAATTTGAAGTTTTCCGAAATTTAGACAGGTGTATTTGTTTCGAGTGACGAACATTCACAGGAGTCCCAGTACTAATAAGTGTACGTTCCACTTGCGAGCTAAAACCAATTGGTTTTTAATGCTTTTCGTCAATAGACATTACAGCAAATTTAATCAGAGTTTTAGAAATATGAATCTATTGTACTTCTATACAATCCACACCACAAGCATTTCATTCCACAAAATATGAAAATATTAAAGGATACGAAATGCAATTTAGATATTTGTATAAATCATAGATAATCAGCGTAATGGTACAATGGGTAAAATATACGACATTACTGAAAGCAAATGACACGTTTGCCAGATTGAATTTGCTGCTGATTAAAAAAATGATGCTTTTGAACTTTTTAATGAATGTATACCCTGTGAGGAAGAGTGATCATGTAGTTCTTGAATCCCGTATGACTATAGGTTGCCCATAAATGAAAGATGAATCATTTAGGCAAGGAGGGTACCTTTGGCCTTTGTAAAGGCTAAATTCGTAGAACTGAAGAAAATCAATGAAACAAATTGTAGAGAATTCTCAGGGACAAAAGATGAAAAGAAGAAATGGGTATCTTTCCGAATGTTAACAGCCTAAGAGAGGAAAAATATCAGTCTATCTAAGAATTCTGTAGGAACAATATTGCATGGAAGATGTGGTAGATGAGAAATCTAAGGTGCCGACAGAAAAGAGGGAAACAGCACAAGTTAAAATCAATTAGCATTTTTTTTTTCCATTCATAAAAAATGTTACATGACTATGATCCATAGGAGTGTCTCTATAGCCAATAAAACGCTAACTGCATAAAAGTTTAGTTGATACCTTATAGGGTGGAATGTAAAAACATGCACCGAAACTAAAAGAGGAGAAAGTTGAAGAAAGGGCTGGATTAACAGATGTGAAAGCTCAAACAAGAGAAAAGAAAGAGAGGAAGATAGAGCACGGCAAAATAGATGGATAAAAGAACATACTGAACAAGAGATAATTGCAAGGAAACTAGAAATATACTTAAGACTCAGAAGAGAAAAGGAAAAAATGAAATAGGTGCTACCGACAAATGTAAAGAGGAGCCAATGTTTATCCATAAATTTTTAATAGCAAATTTAAACAGAACAAGAATGAATAAATTAAAATTTGATGGAACAATGTAAATACAAGGATGCAATAACGCAAGATAAAAGAAATCAGAAAATTTTCCAGTCTATATTCAACAAGGTATTCTTGATTCAAACATAGAAAGTCCCAGTTTGATGCCGGGGAGAAAAATAAAGGTTTTCCAGTCAGCGTCTCTCCCTTGGGCTCAGAGATCTTTGTTCGAACCCCAGGGGTAGTACAAGGTTATCCAACTCTACTCCGAAAAGGAGGATATCAGAAGTACTGTAAGACAATGTCTCATGTCAATATCAGCACCTGATTGGTATGCACACGTTTATTACAGTGGTTACAATCTATATTCATAACCACAACCATACCAACACTACCCTAATACTTCCTATGCACTTCACACCATCCATACAACCTTATCAGGCTATATTAAGCCACCTTGGCAAAGGCACTTTGGCTGTAACGTTTCCTCAAGGATAGACCTGCAATCTTGCAGTGTGTACGCCTGGCCAAGATCCTTCTACCAGGGTGTGGCTGAACCTAAACGTCTTGGTGTAGTTTATCCTCTAGATCAAGCTGACAAAGGTGGGTGAGCCGACAAGACTGAATCTTGGGGATAATACAATGCCGGTCTGTCGATCACATTTTTACTTATGTTCAAGGGAAGGCACCGTACTTTTTATGTACAATGGCACTCTGGGTGTCTTTAATCCGTTCGCAAATATCAACAACTACAGAACATATTTCATCGGGCTAACGTAAGCACATGTTATGCAGCTGAAGAAAAAAAAAAGAGACATACTCGCCCTGTCCCGTGTGTGATTTATTTATTTCGCTTAACGCCAGATGACAATATTCAAATATGCAAAAATTCCATTAAGCGTCCTTTGCCAATTATATAGTATGATCATAATAGCTATTGAATGACTATTGTATTTTTTAACCTTTTTGCAATTTAGTATTTCTTTATCTTGCAGGATTGTACCTTTATTACTATTTTTGTACTTCGATTTTTTGACAAGATGAAGATTTTTTCTTTATAAGAACGCTTACACATGCTGCCCTGTATCACGATTTTCTGCTGAAACTACTTTGGACGCAGATTATCTCTTCCAGACAAAACGTATTGATAGAGGAAGTTTATGGAAAAGTGTATGTGCACCGACTGCCCCTACTGAGAGAGTAACATTGAACTAAATGAAGTAGTATCGTATGGCTTTCTTACACCTCCAACTTTGTATTTGCTAGCCAGTCTATGAATGTTTGATTTGCTTCATAGATAGTCTGGTAACCCCCTGGCACTGCTGTGATTGGGCAGTGCAGTACGAGATGGTCTGTATCTTGGGGTGAATTATGACAAGATGGGCACATTGGGGAGTCTTTGTAGCCCCAGCGATGCAGGTTAACGGCTGTTTTGCCTTGTTGTGATATGAGCCTGTTGGCTTGTGTCCATTCTCTTCTGGTTAGGTTGGAAAATCCAGGTAGTATTTCGGTAGGGTCTGTTACTAAGTTTCCCCCAGTGGGTAGTTTCCTTGTCCATTCTTCTTGCCAGGCTTCTTTTAGGTTGAAATTTTCGTTTTTTGTTTTAAAGAAAGGTTTTCTTGATTTTAGCCTCGTTGTTAGTGGGGCCTCCTCCATTATTTGTTTGAGGGGTATATCTGCTGGAAGGTTGTCTATGCGTTGGTGTTGTTTTTGTATGGCATCCTCACGTCGTATATTTGGTGGTGCTATGCCACTCATCGTTGGCAGCCAAATGAGTGGTGTTGGTTTAATGGCCCCTGATATTATCCGCATGGTTGCGTGGAGTTTATTGTCAATTTTATTTGTGTGTGCACTCTGAGCCCACACTGGGGCCCCATATTCTGCTACACTGTAGCACAGGGCAAGTGCTGCGGTTTTAAGCACTGTTTGTTTTGCTCCCCAGGTGGTTCCAGCTAGTTTTCTGATCAAGCAGTTTCTTTTGTTCAATTTGTGCGCTGTGTTTTCTATATGCTTTTTATATGTTAGAGTCCTGTCTAGGGTTATACCAAGGTACTTGGGGGTTTTGTCGGCAGCCAGAATATAAAACATAAGTGCCCTTCGGTGCACAAAAGGTTAAAACTTCCCTTTCAACGTCTTGACGAAAGTAGTGTGTGTTCTACAGAACTTTGAAATTCCCCGGTGAATTAAATACCACATACACTATTTATTTTCTTCACTGTTCCAATAGTCCAGTCCCATACAACGGGTGCTGTGCAGTATTGTAATAAATAATGTACTGGATCATATGCTGCCAATTCAACGATACCCCATTCAAACAATTTCTTCACCTTATCACTCATAATTGTAATTTAGTGAGGCTTAAACCTTTTCACGGTTTTCTCAAACATGTGTATGATTTTAGACGCTGCAAGGAGTAAAGAACAAAAATCGAAATCCCCTCGTCAAAGGGCGCATCCTAATCTGCAAAGTCAAAAGGGGATCATGATATTTCACTCTCTCGGAAAATACAAGATCTAGATTCATATGGTACAAATTTGAGAACCTTGTTTGTTTTGTTTCCGTCTGTCGCCAGGCGATCTTTATTCAGATGAAGGAAGACCTCACGAAGAGCTCCCAAGAGTTAATTTGACTCCTTTGCTGCGGTGGCGTGACTTTCATATTTTGCTTTGGCCATCGCCAGCCAGACGATCACAGTATCATTTGATTCGAGACAAAATGGCGTTTTGATCGTCTGAGATCTTATTTTGTGTCATATCTGCTCCTCTCCTCAGTCTAGAACAAAGTAATCTGATGTAAATAAATTCAAAATCTAAAAGTCACGTTACCTGCCACGAATATCTTCTACCTCAGTGTTCCTTTTATATCGTGAACACTTCTTCATTAATTCTTCATCTGCAAAGTAATTCATATGGCTGCCTTTCCACCTTGATCATATTGTTACCTTTAACAATACTCCGAAATTCTATTTTAAACAATAAGTAACTACGACCAGAAGACGCCTAACTACTGTCAAAATGGTCACCTTTGTCCTTTATGCTTGCACACCCAGGGCAAGTGGCACATTGGGATCGAACCCCATCACGTATTTAAAAGGCGAGGGCGAAAACGCGGAACGAAGTAAGCGTGGGCCCCATATATCATCGACACCATCTCCAGCAAATTTAATGAGGCGGCTTGTGAGCTTAATTATAGATGATTATTGTGGAAATGAACGTGATTATGTGCCTGGGACACCCAAGTGCTATTGTCAGTCGGGTGGTGGTTGTGGTGGTGGTGGTGATGGTGATAGCGGTGTTGTTGTTGTTTGTTGTTGTTGTTGTTGTTGTTGTTGTTGTTGTTGTTGTTTGTTGTTGTTGTTGTTGTTGTTGTTGTTGTTGTTGTTGTTGTTGTTGTTGTTGTTGTTGTTGTTGTTGTTGTTGTTGTTGTTGTTGTTTATTCTGGTGGTGGTGGTGGTGGTGGTGGTGGTGGTGGTGGTGGTGGTGGTGGTGGTGGTTATGGTGGCGGTGGTGGAGGTGGTGACGGTGGTGGTTGTAGTGGCGGTAGGTGGTGATCGTAGTGGTGGTAGTGGAAGCGGCGGTGGCGACGGCGACGGTGACGGCGAAAGTGGCAGTGACGGCGGCGACGGTGAAGGCGGGTATGGTAAGTGAGGCACAGAGAGTTTCCATGAAATTGAAAACGAAATGACCTCAGCATCGTCCGCCCTGCCGCCTCACTCCGATGCGGCCACTGTCTTTATGAATGCGGATTTTGAATCGAAGCCTCTCGTATATTTACGATTTTATCATGTCTCAGGGGAATACTGGCCACATTTCACGTTCGAGGTTGGTCTGCAGTGTCATTCTCTCTTTATCCCTAAAGTCGACTACAACAGTCCTGCTTTTGCAACATTGCCTAAGTCTGTCGTAAATCAATTCACTCCTTATTGCTTCATACTTTGCGTCTGATAAAGCCATTGCTACAATAAAGTGTCACCATACTTTCTTATTACTTTCGACGAGGAGGCTATGTTTTCGTTTGTTTGTCTTTTCTCAATGATTTTGTGCAAAGAGTCATGAACGGATTTTGATGACTTTATTTCAGAGTTGATGTATGGTTCACATAATACATTATTAGATGGAAAATTCTTAAAATTTGAAATGACCTGATTTAGTGGAGGTTTGAGCTCTCCACGTGCTTCTTTACCTTGAAATGCTTACACCTTCTTTTCACATTCAGCAATACTCAAGCTCCTTGAATATAACATAACAAATATATAACAAATATAACATGACTTGAATATAACATGACTTGAATATAACAAATAACATGACTTGTATTTCTATTCAAATATTCTCATCACGTATGAAGAGCACATGCAGCCTATGCCTTATACATTGTAAACACAAAGGATCTCCATATTCTTGATATAACACGTTAATTTTAACACAGTCTTCACATGTCCTATGTAGTTTTCATACTTCTATTTCTCTCATTTCCCGCAGCCCTTTTCCTTGTGCCATTGTCTTGCATACAGGTACGGTTTGCTCGGTGAGGTGATTGCTGAACGATGATTGTTCATGACTCAATGATGATCGTCATACGATTTTCTTGAGCACTAAATCTTTCTTTTTCAATGACGCTGTTTTACTTCGAGCTACAAAGTAAGAGGTGGAGGATTTTAACCTGATCTACCAACGCGTTTACCCAAATATGATGCCAAGAATAACGCTTCACTCGCAATTGGCTGTGGTAGGCCAATGGCACCGAGCAAAAAGTACCTGGCAAACGACTTTATTCAGCAAAAGGAAAACCAATCTCGATTAACCTGGACGCAAATGTCTGCGTTTTATAGACTTATTTTTTCTAATGCCAGATAATTTTATTCATATGATAGTAGGTGAATGCGCTCTTCAAGGAATGCAGACGCATTTTCGGTTTCCTGACTGGAAATACACACAGTGTTTTTCCTTGATGGAAAATTTATCCATACGTATATATAAATACACACACACACACTATATATATATATATATGTATA
>NC_134802.1:13746317-13751317 GCF_046742065.1 Oratosquilla oratoria | reverse complement strand
TTCAAGGTAGAGGGCTTGACCCTAGATGCCGAGAATCTATTGTCGTCAACCGGGCGTGGTCGGAAAGATCACTTGGAAACAATGAACCCTCCCGAAGGAGATACTAGTCGTCGTCGACACTACCGCGTTGTAGCATATCTGTGCGTGCGCCCGTGTGTACGCTAGGCATCGAATGGAGACGGCAGCTCGTTGAATAGGAGATGCTAACATGGCTCGGTTCGCTTTCTATCACTGACCCCAGCGATATTGATGCTACGGAGATAGAAAGAAAACAAAACATAAGGCAAGCCAGGCCTGTTGCAGGACCTGGGCATATATGCACAAAATGGTGTGAGAATGGTGGTAACTAGAAACCATTTATGAATATAAGAAAACAGGCTTAATGGTATGAACAATGGTATGAACATGCGGGAAGTAGATATTGTTTCCATTCAGGTAGGCAAGAATATACATTCTATGAACTTGTTGCTCGATTTCGAAGATTACAGCGGGGAAGAGGGACTGGAGGTTTTGGTTGAGAGGATTGGTGATGGCCCTCAGTTGCAGGAATAGTGTGATTCTCTCTTTGCATGAGGGTTTCCGTAAGATTTTGTAAACTGAATGCTTTCACTTTGTTCTTTGACTGGTGTACAAAGATACGATAAGTTCCAGAGAGTTTGGGGGAAAGCGTCGAGGTGGGGCTGTGGTTAGAGATGTAAATAATGTAAACATCAATGTTATTTACAGGGCGTTTGTCTAGAGTTTCGCTGATTTTGAAATGCGTAAGGCGTTAGTGCATCTGTTTTGCTTGGAAGGCATGTGTACAGCTGGTAGTGAAATAGGAGAGTTAAAGTCATGGGAATATGTGTGTGTCGATGCCATTTGAGTTAACAGCTGGTGCATCCTCGTGTGAGGAAGCAGAGTCAATTTGAGAGGCGGGTGTTAGATCAAGTTTTGCCTGCTTGGCCATAATGATGTGGTTGGCTTTGTGGGAATTTGCTGATGGCAATGCGGAAAGGAAATGATTAGCATAAATGATGCCATGTTGAGCAGGGTAAATGATGATATTATGTTGCTTCATCAAAGTTAAGCCTATGAGAATATCATCAGAAAAAATAGATGTCAGCTACGTAGGTGTTAACTGGAATGGCTGGGCACTCATCTTTGAAGCTAATGTCTAGTGAGAATTTACCAATGATTGGGAAGGAGACACCATCTACATTGCAAAGGTTGACGTCAGGGGGTTCCAAAATGGTGACACGTTTTGTTTCAGTACGGAATCTGTGGAAACTGTGGAGTGTCATGTTGTTAACTGGGAAGCCCGTGTCGAGAAATATTTTCACTTTGGTATTACAAGACTTAGCATTGAAAGTTAAGGAATCTGAAGACATGTCTGGGATATACAGGGTGTGTACCAGTAAGGTTGCAAACGGAATATCTTAGTATGGAGTTACTGTTCTGGGTACACACTGAGTCTTTGTATTCTGTAGTCACAAGGGAGATGTGTTACGTGACTTTCTTGCAGGAGATGTGTTATGTGAATTTCTTGCAGGGGGTGTGTTAAGTGAATTTCTTGCAGGAGATGTGTTACGAGAATGTCTACCAGGAGATGTGTTACGTGAATGACAAGCAGGAGAGCTATCTGGGGATTCTTGTCTCCGTGCTAACAGAACACAACAATGCTCACTTGTGTGAAAACAAGTACCCTGATGCTCTCAGTATCGATTCAATTATGGCGGGTATCTGTGATAACACGTGTTAATGGGGTGTCCTGGTTTGTGGCAGTATGAACAGAACATTCGTGTTTATGAAGGAGAGCGTTGTCGTGAGTGATGTCGCGTGCGTGATATATGTCTTGCTCTCGTGTTATGTAAAGGGGACCGTGTGACCTGTGCTATTGTGTTTGTTTGTGCTATGGGTACTGACTGGTTTTGTATCTGAATGATAACTTGTTCCGTGTCAGGGAATTTCCTTGATAATTTGCCTAATCTGATATTTGGTGTGAATGTAATGGTGCTGGCTTTCTGGAGTGTGTCTGGGTGTAATTGTGAAAGACGGCGAAAGTATGCAATAAGAAAGACTACGTTATCCAATGAAACTGTGTTGTTTGAGACCCAGTCTGAGTTTTTGAGGCTTTCTCTGAGTTCCCTCTTAAATTTTGAAGCTAATTTGACTGCCTTTTCTTTAGCGGTGCGTTGGCCATGATTGTAAAATTTTCCAAGAGGATATAGAGGGGAGAATGCTCCAAGTGACTCAAAAGCCATAAATGACTTTTTCAATTGTTCTACAAATGTATCAAATGAATGTGTTTCCTCAAACAAGTATGGCTGAATGACGTCACCAGCTAAGGTGTCGTACTTGTCTATTTTGGATATTAAGATGGATATCTTTGTTTTGCGACGTTCCTACGTAGTGTTTCTGGGTTAACCTTAGTGAGGAAGGTGTGTACATGAATGTTCTTGTCGTTAAAGAGGGGTTAAGTTGTTTCGTCCTTAATGACTATGATGAGGTTTTATGTTGGCATGGTGTTGTGAGTAGGAGTTGGATTGTCTGAAGAGTTGGAAGTAGAAGGGGGGATATGGTTGGTGGAAACATAGTTTGGCTGTGAGTATAGGGTCCGTTTGTCGAGTCAGAGAGGGCTTTGGAAACGTTAATGTATTAAAGAAATATATGTGGAGACTGTGTTACTCCTAGGTGACACTGAGAATGGAAAAATATCTACTTACCCTGGAGTACGGCGGTAATGGGGCTGCAGTGGGGCGAGAGGATGGAAGGATGCACTGCTGGAAACAGGAGAAGCAATTAGTATGTTATCGTTGGCAAGTGAGAAAACATGTAACCAAGATGTGTTTGTATAAAAGAAAATGAGATAAGAAGGATGAAAAAGATTCTTGTGCAGCTTAGAAGCAGGGAGTTGGGGAGCGTTGCTTGTAGATGCAGCGACGATCATTAGCGCGTAGAGGTGATCGTACGGGGCGTGATGCGATGTTGGAGGAGCGGAGATGCCCCGACTTGTGCAGTAGTAAAGAAGGATAGTCCAACGTCTCTGTTTTGTCGTTGTGGAGGCGGCGGGTGTCGTGGGTGGTGGACAAATGCCTCTGATGGAGATTTCCTTGTAGATGTTGGAGAATGCGTCTCTATGTTGACGTGGAGGAGCAGCGGTCGTCGTGTGTGTTGGAGAAATGCCTCTTGTGGAGATTTCCCGTAAAGGCTGAAGAATACGTTTCTATGTTGACGTGGTGGAGGCGGCGGCGTTGTGGGTGGGGGAGAATGCAGCTAAGAGGGATCAGCGTAGAAATAGGGCTTCGTGTCATAGTTGTTTTGAGCTGGGCGAAACAGCGAAGAGCGTCGGTGCTTTTGGCTCGTAAGTTGAATGCTTTAAGGTGCTTCGAAGGAATTAGTGTTCCACTGCTGCTTTGATGTCCACGGCTGTAGAAGTTGAGGTGTCGCTTCGCAATCCCCCGTGTGCCACCAAAATGTAGGTTGTAGTACTACATTTGGAATTGGTGGTGAAAGAAACTCGAGTGGAGTTCTTGGTTTTAATCTTCTAAATTTAGTTCTGACTTACAAAACACACGACACGCTCCGATTAATGCTCTTAGGATTGTCGGAAACATATTTTATGTACATATCAATAAAGGTTGTCAATCTCGGAATAAGGAGGCTGATGCCATGAGTTGTAAAAAAAAATTAAAGGTTTAGTCCGACGCGGAGAGGCGCTGGTAGAGATCCTTATATATACATATATATATAAATATATATATATATATATATATATATATATATGCATATATATATGTATATATATATATACATACACACATATACCTACATCCATATATATACATATATATATATGTATATATATATATATATATATATATATATACATATATATATCAAAGGCTTTTTCCCCTTATAAGGGTGGTAGCATAGTCAAAAGGCACGTATCCATTCCCACCCTTTTCACTCCCACCCTTTCCACTCCCATACACATCCCTTTCCTCCCTCTCATTTTAGTTCTTCGTAGATGACGGGTCATCCCTGTATCCCAACCACTACCCTGGGTCAGAAACAATGCAGCAAGACAGTGCATCCACAGCACTGCTGCTTCACTTAATTGGCGACCACTCCTCTCCGTCCACTCATGAAGTGGCTCAAAGGCTTTAACAATGGTGATGCAAACAAGGTCATCATACTAAAACAACAGGGCAGGACTCAAAGTAATGGATTTAAACTGAAAAAAAAAATTAGATTCAAGAAGGAAATAGACATGAACTGGTCTACCAATAAAATGGTCAACGAATGGAATAGACTTAGTAACCATGTAGTGAGCGCTGAAACTATTGGTTGTTTTAAGAAAAGATTAAATTTTATGGATGGGGATGGCAAGTAGCATAAGACGTGGAACTACCTAGTGTAGGCATTATGGCCTCTTGCAGTCCTCTTCATTCTTTTGAAAATATGTTTTTATGTTCTTAAATAACTGCGTCAAAATAACATTCCCTACTACCCCCCCCCCATTCCCTGTCCCCTCTCATCCTTGCATCACAGTATCCATATACAGGCATTCTCCACTCACCCCTATCTCTTCCCTTCTCCCTTCCTAGCTAAACAGATATTCCCATTTTGCTCAAAGCCCCTTTCACCCATCTATCCATATCATCCTTGGTCGTCCCCTCAAGTCCATTCCATTCACTTGTGCTTACCATACCCCTTTTACTAATATTTCCTCACTCGTCCTTTCCATGTATCCAAACCATCCCAATACTCCTTCATCAGCCTTATCTCCCATCTCCTTTTCCAACCACGCTCCTCCACATTTCCTCGTTTCTCACTCTATCCAACCTTGTAACCCCTACCATATTTCCCAGGCATGTAATCTCACACACATTTAAACTTTTCCTTTCTGCCTCTCGTAAATTCCTAGTCTCCGCTCCATACAATGCCATCGGCAAAACCACCTCTTTACATAATATCTTTGCATCCATTCCCAAATCTTTATTTCTTATGACACAGTT
>NC_134802.1:13733817-13736317 GCF_046742065.1 Oratosquilla oratoria | reverse complement strand
GTATGTATGTATGTATGTATGTATGTATGTATGTATGTATGTATGTATGTATGTATGTATGCATGCATGCATGCATGCATGCATGTATGTATGTATGTATGCATGTATGTTTATGTATGTTTGCAGTATGTATGTATATGTATGTGTATATTAATGCATGTATGTATGTATGCATGTGTGTATGTTTGTGTGCATAGATAAGTGGATGGAGACTGGATGGATGCGCACATACACACACACACACACACACACACACACACACACACACACACACACACACATATATATATTTGTATGTATATACATATATATGTATATATACATATACTTATACCACAAGTATATATATATATATATATATGTATATATATATATATATATATATATATATATATATGTATATATATAAATATTTATAAATATATATATAAATATATACATATATATATATATATATATATGTATATATATGTATATATATATTCTTCGTATAAATGGGCAGGAGATTCTCTCAAGCATATTTCATTAAATGAAATGGCAAGCTTGTTGTGACAAAACTTTTTGTGTCAATCTTCTCTCTCTTTCGTAAGGAGACTTTGCCTTCCATAGGCAGGAGTCTGAGTAAATCGCCGTATGCCATGATATATAAATAGGCATAGTCGAAAGCCAGAACGCGTTTTCGCACCTCCTGGTGCTTCTTCAGTGGCAATTGAAGTAATTCTGAATTCTGAATTCCTAGGAAAGACCACCTGCTTGCGCGGGATCAGTTTTTGTGGGAGGGGAAGAATGTCTGTAAGAAAATGAAAAGATAGTATCGTATAAAAGAGGGCTATTGCCACCGGGCAAATTAGCGGGCGATTAGGGGCAGGTGGTGGTCGTGGCTCGGGAGAAATGGACTGGGAGCTTGGACGGGGGCGCCGACGCCGGGATTAGGATCACCAACAAAAGTTTAGAAAATGGTAGGAGGCGTAGTAGTAGAGAAAGGTGGAAAAATGGGAAAAAAATTAGTGGGAGGTAAACTGAAATGAGAAGATGTAGTAGAAGAGAAAGTTAGAAAGGAAGCGAATTTTAGTCGAAGAAAAAGTAAGTGTAGATGTTTGTGCGTGTGTCGTGGCTATGTTCGTGAGAGGTGTGTATGTGTATCTTACGGGAAGTGAGTAGAGTTCACTTCCCGTGTGTAGAGCGCGTTCCTGATAAGCCACAGGTGGGGCCTGAGTAGCCTGCTTTTCCCCAGGTTGGGTTTGAGATCCTGTAGAGTTGATTCAGTGGCGGTGCGAGGGGGGGCAGGCGGGCGGGTGTTGTATTATCTCTCTCCTTCCAATCACAACTCTGAAAGCAGAGAATTACGTGATTGGGAATTGTATGTAAAATGTCAGAATATAAACTCGCTCGCCAGCGTCAGCGAAGAGGGCAGCGTTAGGTTGCGGGCCGGTTGGACAGAGAGGCGTCCCAGTTCCTCTCCGTCGACCAGCCTGCGAGCAGGTGAGGGTTCTGTGTGAGAGTTAGGTTGGGCCTCCGCTAAGCCAGCGAGCAAGTGTGCGTGTGCCTCTTTTCTTCCAAGCACTACTCTGAAAACAGAGAATTACGTGACTTGGAAAATGTGTGTATTTGTCTTGGTGTAAACCCGCCTGCCGACGTCAACGAAGAGGTCGGCCTGTACCAGACCGGCAGCGGCAAAGGAGATATATTTTCTCGCCACCGCCGGCCGGCGAAGATTCCTGGGCGTTTGTTGAGAGAGCTGGAGGGGAGAGGCGTCCGACCTCTAGGAGCGCTGAGTTGATTGAAGTAATGAACATTCTATGAATATCAGCAACTTTTATATACGGAAGGTGGATGATGATTGGCTGGATTGCTGCGGGTTATGTACGGTCTGTTCTCCCATTGGCTGAGCGGTGCGTGACGTCATCAGTTTGCGCCCCAGCACTGTAATGGGCGGACCTCCTATCGCTGGGTAACGCTTGCAGGTCATGGGCTTGTACATTGAGATTTGGGGAAAGATCTTTTATGAACAGAGCCTCCAGGATAGGTAGTCTTCTCGGGTCTTGGTGTGTGGTTAAAATTTCTGTGTTGTTGACCAGGATTTCCCTTCGTAGGATGGTGTGGTGAGTATCTTTGGAGTGACTCTTAGGAGCACCTGCTGTCAGATGGTATGACAGTCTACGTGACAGCTTCATGGTTGTCATACCAATATAGGATGAAGGTTGGGTTACGCAGTCCCCAAGGTTACATGTATACCTGTATATAGTATGAGATCTCTGAAGATTATCCGTTATGGGCTTGTTGTTGTTCTTGATGAGTAGGCATGATGTCTTCTTATTTTGGTAATATATGTTAGAAATAATTTTGGTGTTTAAGGAAGTCGGCTTGTTGTTCCTTCTGATTATTTGCTTCATAATTCTCTCATCGTCCTTTTAAGCCGTGGAGAAGAATGATTTATAAAATATATTGATGGTATTTTTTGGAGTTTGGTCATCTTCCTTTTTTAGGTACCACGTGTCCA
>NC_134802.1:13721317-13726317 GCF_046742065.1 Oratosquilla oratoria | reverse complement strand
ATCTAAGGACATAGGGGACACGGAAACAAGAGAGGTGTCATCAATTTTTATTATCAACTTTCCATTCTCTGTTCTTTTTCAAGATACTTGTTTCCGTATCCCCTCTGGCCTCAAAATTTCACATTTAATAATCATTACATTGCACAATATTTAAAGACCTTTCAAAGGAATCTTACTCCGTGTTCGTTCTCAATGTAAATCTTGCCGAAAATCTAGTTAGAATTAATCTTGTATTAAAAGTCACACACAAACACACACACACACACACACATATATATATATATATATAATATATATATATACACATATATATATATATGTATATGTATATATATATATATACTTATATATATATTCATATATACATATACATATTTACATATATACACATGTCTAAATCTAAATTTATATATATATATGCATACATATATGTCTGTAAATATATATTTACACACATATATATATACACATATACATATATATATATATATACATATGTATATATATAAGTATATATATACATAAACATATTTTATATATATATATATATATGTTGAGACATTCTGACAGGTTGATGTAAGCGGAACAGGAAACACAGGAGTCTTAGTCTTGAGTTTATTCCTGACTATAGTTTATATATATATATATAAACTCAAGACTAAGACTCCTGTGTTTCATATTCCGCTTAAATCATATATATATATATATATATATATATATATATATATATATATATATATATATGTGTGTGTGTGTGTGTGTGTGTGTGTGTGTGTGTGTGTGTGTGTGTGTGTGTGTTAATCACGAAGAATCGAATCAACAGTCGGAATTGAAGGTAACCTAGAAGATATAATTTCTACAGTATATTTCGCCCAATATCTATAGCCCTCTTCAGCTATATATATATATATATATATATATATATATATATATATATATATATATATATATATATATATATATATATATATATATATATATATATATATTCTTACCTCTTACCAACCGCCTGATAGAATTATCTACTGTCAGCCAGTGGTCCTCGTTTCTTAATTTCTCACCACCTTTATCTCGGTAAACTTCATTTTCCAATATCTCTGTAAGATCTTGCATCGCAAAAACTTTCTTAACGCCTTTCATCATCTTTTTCTAGGCTTGCCCACCGGTCTTCTCTCTTCCGGCGGCATATGAAGTATAGCCCGGGGCAGTCTCCCATCCTACACCCCCTGCACATGCCCATACCGCACATCTACACATGTATCTATATGTATATACATATATATACATATATATATATATATATATATATATATATATATATACATATGTATACATACATGTATATATATAAATAAATATGTATATGTGTATAAGTATATATATATATATATATAAATATATATATACATGTATATATACATAAATATATATATGTATATATATATATATATATATATATGTATGTATATATACGCATATATAAAGTTGTGCAAGTTTGTAGGTAAATATTTATATATACATATATGCATATATTTTTATATGTATATATATATATATAGATATATATACACACATATATATATATATATAAATTTAAATATATATATACATATATATATATATATACATGAATGTATAAATATACAAAAAACACACATACATACACAAACACACGCACACGACTCGATGGCTCTGTTGGTAGAGTTCTCGGTTGCCACTACGGAAAGCCGTATTCGTGTCAGGCCAAAGTCTAAAATAATTTCGGTATCACTGTGCTCCGTGTCGTTACTCCAACTCCCATGTGCGAGTAATTAAGTTGTGGCGCGTATAAAGTAATGGCATTACCAACACATCGGTCATAAATGAGCTCTGAGCTCTCTTCCTGTAAAGAAATAAATGTCAATCACGTGTACAACACGTGACTCAAGACCATGGTGAATCACACACACACACACACACGCACACACACACATACACACACACACACACACGCACGCACACACACATACACACAAAGGCATATATATATATATATATATATGGATATATATATTTACATATATTTATATATATATATTTTATATATATATATATATATATGTATAATATAAGTGCATATATAAATATATATATATATATTTATATATATATATGTATATATATAAGTGCATATATAAATATATATATATGTAATATATATATATATATATATGTATATATACAGTACATATATATATAATATATATGTATATATGCATATATATACATATATATATATATTTATATGTAAAAATGTATATATATACATGTAAATTTGTATATGTATATACATATATATATATATATATATATATATATATATATATATATATGTATATATATACATATATATATTTATATATGATTTTATATATTTACATATATAGTTATACATTTACGTATATATATATATATATATATATATATATATATTTATATATGTATATATATACATATATATATTTATATATGTGTTTATATATTTACATATATAGTTATACATTTACATGTATATATATATATATATATATACCTTTTTTCAACACAAATCACTTTTAATTCCATGCTATCGCAGTCGAGAGTGAAGAATCGCACGATGGAGACATTCGTTGGAAATTGAAACGTGACTTAAACCAATACTCTATCTTAATAGCGTATGGCTTTAAGTCACTGTAACTTTGTTACGGGTTAGCTGGGTTCGAATCCTCGGTTCGTCCACGTTTCAATTTCCAACGGATGTCTCCATCGAGTTATTCTTCAGTCTCGACTGCGATGGCATGGAATTAAAAGTGATTTGTGGTTGAAAAAAAAATATATATATATATATATATATATATATATATACAGTATATATTTATATATATATATATATATAAATATATACTGTATATATATATACATATCAATTGATCACTGGGAACCATTCATTGTATATGTATATATATATATATATCCATGTATATACGTACATATACATATATATACACATAATATATACATATATGTATATATATATACATATATGCATATATATTTATATACATATATATATATATATATGTATATATAAAAATATATATATACATGTATATACATATATATGTAAATATGTACATATGTAAATGTATATATATATATATATATATATATATTTATATATATACATATATATATAGGACTGACGAAGACCTCGATGAAAGAATTTAAGAAAACTAATACGCATTTAAATTAAGCACTCCAACAAACAATTGAACAGTGACTTAAACCATTGCGCATTCAACTACACACTTTCATATACCACCTCATTAGTCTCGACGGCAATGGCATGAAATTAATGCGAAAACTATATTGGTTGAAAAGATAAATTATGAATATCTGTACACTGGGGACATTCAGTGTGTGCAAAGTCTGCATTCATATATATATATATATATATATATGTATATATATATATATGCATGTATATATATATATAATATATATATACACATACATATGCATATATATACATATATATATATATATATATATATATATATACATACATATGTATATATATATATATATACATATGTATATATATATATATATACATATATATATATATTCTGGTTGAAATAAACTGCACTAGTTGCTTTAACAATCTTCAAAACTGTATTCTTTAATCTGGAGAATACTTTCCTATTAGCAACTGAGAGGGACTGGAAGTAGTCATTCATGATTCTCAAAAGAATATACGCAGTGTATGCCAACTGGTATATTTTTGCATAGTAATAGTATTGAACAACTATTGACTCGTCGTGAGGCGTCTTCAGGGTGAGGACTGCTTTGTAGGATGCTCTGCTATATTGAAGGTCTTCCAACGAATAATGACCGCTGGTTGGATGGGCTGGCTTATAAGGCTCAGCCTGCCTAGCTCAGACGGAATACTGGCCTCTCATTGGCTGAGAGGTGCAGTATGGGATTTTGTCCGGGAGCCAAGGGGGTGGGATTTTGTCTGGGAGCCAAAGGGGTGGGATTTTGTCTGGAAGCCAAGGGGGTGGGATTTTGTCTGGGAGCCAAGAGGGTGGGATTTTGTCTAGGAGCCAAGAAGGTGGAATTTTGTCTGGGATTCAAGAGGGTGGGATTTTGTCTGGGAGCCAAGAGGGTGGGATTTTGTCGGGGAGCCAAGGGGGTGGGATTTTGTCTAGAAGCTCTGGCCTGATTTGCTGCTGCTCTGGTTACTGGTCCTAGGCGCTGATTAACTAGCTGGACATGTTTCATTTGTTCGCGGGGCTGCTGCTGTCTAAGGGCTTGTTGTTCCTGGAGGGGGTTATTCTTTACAGGGCGCGCGGAAGGGAGAATAAAATCGGCAGCTTGCTGTATGTTGATGGTAGGGCGCTGGCAAGTAATGGATACTGCTTCTGCAATCTGCAGCTTCCTGAAGGCAGACTCCTTGTGAAGAATTTCCGTTTGGTATAGCAGTTTCTGTAGAGGAGGCTTCATGTTGTGTGTTTCAGTGAAATGCTGGAAAATTGATCCCTGGTTTCTATGGGATTGTAGGTGACGTCGCATTGTAGAGGAGGTCCTGCCAATGTATGTGCTGGAGCCGTCGCAGCGGCCCTCCTGACATGAAAATTTGTATACAACATTGGTGGTAGCCTCACTCGGGGCCCTGGGCGCCGTGCTATTCCTCATTATCAGGGAACTAATGAGGTTAGGTTTGCAGAATATTCTCAAGTCTATGATGGCATTTCTGTTAGTTGGGGTGACTCCTCTCTTGATGATATTCCTAAGGGCATCACACTCCTCGCGGTACCGATCATGAAAAGAATTATGGTGGTAAACGGTGATTTTCTCCTTGGGAGGGGTGGGCAACTGGGTCGAGTCTGCAAACTGGTCCAGTTTTTTCTGTATGACTTTCTCGGTGAGATGGTCTGCATAGCCGTTGTTGGTGAGGAGCTGGCGGATACGGTCGAGTT
>NC_134802.1:13688817-13706317 GCF_046742065.1 Oratosquilla oratoria | reverse complement strand
GTCTGCAAAAAACACTGACCGCCTAGGTGGCGTCACCAGAACACTTATTGAACAAAAAGCCTCCCCACGAAGGCTAAGAGGCAACTGAGGGATTATTGATAGCATGCGTCATAAACCCTACCCTTAGCTCCGCCCAGTTGTCCGTTCGCACTTCCTTGTCCATATAATTTACCCCCCTGGAGGATTCTTTTAATAGATCAGGTGCTGACATCTTTCAACAAGATCACTACCCGGCCCACATTGCTCATAGTGTTGCTCAGTGGCTTAAAGACTGTCATATACCTTACATAGCAGACTGGCCAGGCAATAGTCCTGACATAAACCCAATAGAAAACCTGTGGAACCACATTAAACAAGACCTGCAGGGTAAAGATACGAGCTCTGTGCCCAAGCCCGAGGCAGCCATTCGCCAATCCTGGGCTAGTATAACCCCTGCACATCTTGCCAAGTACGCCACTTCCATTCCAAACTGCCTTCGTGAGATCATTGCACGCAAAGGCCACCCATCAAAGTATTAGAGGTACGAAGTGAGCTTTTGTTTATTGATTTATGACTCACTCATTCTCGCTAACCGTTCGTACTTCCTTGTCGAACACTGTATGTATGTATGTATGTGTATATATATATATATATATATATATATATACATACATACATATATATACATATGTATGCAGGTCTTTCATATCATAGTGAAACCAAGTATGACAAGTTCTCACAAGAGAAAGAAAATGGCGACTGTAAGTACTTTCGTATAAGTAATTCGTCAGACGTACATAAGACAAAGGTGTCAGAAGGGTAAAGTAGGATATCAAGAAAGAACGCTATTAGCAGAAGCAAAAGGCGGACACGTGTTGACAAGTGTGGGGAGAGGTGCATAACCTTACCTTCCTCTTTCTACTTAACACCGCTAGTTCAGTCTGGCAGGTACGTCTGAACACTTAAATAATCTAGAAATTGATCCCATTTGGCTATGGTTCTCCCTTATTATGAAAAATATTTTGGAGTTGTAAACACTTTAAAGAAACTCGATGTTAAAGAGGTTTTAATTACAACAACATCCTAAAAAAAACTCATCCAGAATAGCCAACAGAACAACAAGAGGGTTATATACAAGATTCCGTGTCATGATTGTAACAAATACTATATATGATAAATTGAAAAAGTCCTTTCTCAGTATAAATATAGTGTAAGGTCGGCCCAATAAAATATTGTTTTTGCATTAAACAATTACAACACCGATTGGTCTAGGACTAAGATTGTAGCGAGTTGCATGAGCCTGCCTGTGAACAAAACGATTGAATCATGATTAATCTCAAGCACATATAAAAGCAACATAAACATGACATATGGGCATTTCAAATGTGATAGCTTTGTAAAATCACTAATTGTTAAGACATTCTTACCTAACGTACGAGTACCAAGCGGTGTCAGTAAAAATAAAATGTAATGTAAAATGTAATGATTTTAATATGTATTACATAATGTACAAAACACTATCTACAATCTATGATATTTGACATATTTTACATAATAGTATGTAATATATAATATTTAGCATATGATATATAATATATTATATACAATATAAATATTACGCTATATAACAATATATAACATCTAATATATAATATAATATACAATATATGTTATATAATATATAATATGTAATATATAATATATAATATATGATATATAATATATAATACATAATATATAATATATAATATATAATATATAATATATAATATATAATGTATAATATATAATATATAATATATAATATATAATATATAATATGATATATAATATACAATATATAATATACAATATATAATATATAATATATATTATATAATATAAGATATATAATATATAATATATGATATACAATATATAATATACAATATATAATATGTAATAAATGATATATAATATATAGTATATAATATATAATATATGATATATTATATATAATATATGATATATAATATGTAATTTATAATATATAATATATATGTAATATATGATATATAATACGTAATCTATAATATACAATATATAATATATAATATATAATATATGATATATAACATGATATATAATATATGATATATAACATATATAATGTATGATATATAATATATAATATGTAATATATAATATATGATACATAATATATAATATATAGCATATAATATATATGTAATATATAATATATAATATATAGTATATAATATATAATATACAATATATGATATATATGTAATATATAATATATAATATAATATACAATATATAATGTGATATATAATATATAATATATAATATATAATATATAATATATAATGTATAATGTATAATCTATAATGTATAATGTATAACGTATAATATATGATATATAATATGTAATAAGTAATATAAAGGCATAAAAACCAATCCCACCAATTCCATCACTATCACACTCCACTCCCCTCCACCCTCTTCCCTCCCTTTTATCTTGGCACCTCTTGGATGACGGGTCATCCCTGCATCTTGTCTACTACAATGGGTCAGAAGCAGTGTCTCAAGACACAGCATATCCACAGCAAGGCCGCTTCACTAAATCGACGACCCCCGCTCTCCGTCCCCTCACGCAGAAAAGGAGAAGACAGGGAGATATCCCTTCGGGCTGCGACAGTTTTTTCTCATACATACTACCTCAACCCCCAATCCCCCCCCCCCATTCCACCTCATGGATCACAGCATCATCCATATACAACCATTCTCTATTCACCCTGTCTTCTGTCCTCTCCCGTCCTTCGTCAACAGAGATTCCTCTCTTCCTCAAAGCCCTTTTTTACCCCATCCATCCATCTCATCCTAAGTCACCCACTCCTGTTCACTCCTTCCACACTCTGCCTTCCACACCTCTTTTACTAGCCTTTCTTCACTTATTCTCTCCATGTGTCCAAACCATCCCAATGATTTTTCATCCACCCTATCACCCAACTCCCTTTCCACCCACGTTCTCCTCCTCACCTCCTCATTTCTCACTCTATCCAGCCTAGTAACCCTTATCATGCTTATCGGACACCTCATTTCAAACACATTCAAACTCCTTCTCTCTTCCTCTCTTATTTTCAATGTTTCTGCCCCATACAGTGCTGTCGGCACAATTACAGGTAGAGATTGCGTATGCTTTTGTGGTAAGAGAGATATGTGAGAAAGCTATGGGAAAAGGTAAGGATGTATTTTGAGATTTTATGGATTTGGAAAAGGCTTATGACAGGGTAGACAAGAAAGTACTGTGGGAGGTATTGCAGATATACGGGATAGGAGGGAAGCTTTCAGGAGCTGTCAAGAATTTTTACGAGAGTAGTAGAGCGTGTGTCAGGATCAAAAATGGTGAAAGTAAGTGGTTTGAGGTAAAGGTGGGACTTCTTCAGGGATGTGTTATGATATCCGGGCTGTTCAATTTACACATGGATAGGGTGGTACGAGAGGTAAATGCAAGGGTGGTGGGTCAGGGAATGGAGATGGTTAAAGAAAATGGACAAAAGTGGGAGATAAACCAGCTGTTGTTTGTGGACGACATTGCGCTTGTAGCTGGATCAAAGGAAGGATTGAGGAAATTAATGGCACAGTTTGGGGAAAATGTGTGAAAGAAGGAAGTTCAAGATAAATGTGGGTAAAAGTAAAGTCATGAGATGTACAAGGGGTGAAAGTGGCAGCAGACTAGAAGTGAGTATTAAGGGAAAGCGACTGGAGGAAGTGAATAGTTTTAGATACTTGGGTACGAATGTGGCAGGGAAAGGAGGAGTGGAGGTGGACGTAGAATGTAGATTGAGAGAAGCGAGTAAATGCCTTAGTGTATTAAAAAGTATAATGAGAAATATAATATATAATATATAATATATAACATATAATATATAATATATAATATATAATATATATTATATGATATATAATTTATAATATTTAATTTGTTATATATATTATATAATATATTATATATAATATATAATACATAATATATAATACATAATATAGAATATATAATACATATAATGTAATATATAATATATATAATATATAATACATAATACATAATATATAATATATGATATATAATATATAATACATAATATATAATATATAATATATAATATACAATATATAATATATGATATATAATATATAATATATATATATGATATATGATATGCAATATATAATATATAATATATAAAATATAATATACAATATACAATGTATAATATACAATATACAATATATAGTATATAACATAATGTACAATATACTATCTATTATATATACTATAAGATATATAATTATAATATATAAAAATAATAATATAGTATAAAATATATAATATATGATATATAGTGTATAACATGATATATAATATATAATATATAGTATATAACATAATATATAATATGATATATAATATATGATATATAATACATAATATATAATATATAATATATAATTAATATATAATGTATAATATATAATATATAATATATAATATATAATATATAATACGTAATATATAATATGTATATATAAAATATATACATATAATGTATATGTAATATGTAATATATTAATATATAATATGTAATATATGATATATAATATATAATATATAATATATGACATATAATATATGATATATAATATATGATATATGATATATAATATATAATATATAATATGTAATACTCGTATGTAATATATAATATAATATTTATAATATATAATATATAACATATAATCTATGATGTGTGATATATATAATACATGATATATATATAATATATAATATATAATATAATATATATATAATGTATATAATATATAATATGTAATATATGATATATGATATATAATATATAATATATCATATATAATATATAATATATAACATATAATATATAATATATATACATATATATATAATATATATATATATATATATAATATGAAATATATAATATATGATGTATAATGTATAATGTATAATATATAATATATAATATGTAATATACAATATATAATATATAATATATAATATAATATATGACATAATATGTAGTATATAATAATGCAATATATGATATATGATATGTAGAATATAATATGGAATATATAATGTATAATATTTAGAATATAATATACAATTTATAACATATAATATCTAATACATAATATGTAATATCTGATATACATTACATAACGTATGATATGTACCATATATGATATTCAATATATAGCAAACTAAATATATGTAATATATCATATACAATGTATAATACAAAATATGATATAACACACACACACACACACACACACACACACACACACACACACACACACACACACACACACACACACACATATATGTATATATATATATATATATATATATATATATATATACACACACATATACAGTATATATGTATGTATATATATATATAGATATATATATATATGTATATATATATATATATATATATATATTTATGTGTGTGTGTGTGTGTGTGTGTGTGTGTGTGTGTGTGTGTGTGTGTGTGTGTGTGTGTGTGTGTGTGTGTGTGTGTGTGTGTGTGTGTGTGTGTGTGTGTGTGTGTGTGTGTGTGTGTGTGTGTGTGTGTGTGTGTGTGTGTGCGTTGTGTTTGTGTGTTGGGGAAAATAGAGTAGGACATAGCAATAATGTATATAATTTTTTATTTGTTTGTTTTTATTGTCTGTTTATTATTAAATGCTTGATTTTCATTTATTGTTATTTATGTCAATTTATTTACTGTTTACCTGTTTGTTTATTATTTAACTATAACTATGCATTTATTTATTTGTTTTATTTATTATTATTTATATTAAAATATTTTTGATTTATTACCATTATTATGATTTTTTCGCATCCGACCTAGTTATGGACCAAAAGATCTCCTGTGGGCATGCTCCTCCTTTGTAATTATGTGTTATATATATATATATATTTGTGTCATTATGACATTTGGAAATAAACTTTCCTACTGGGATTCGAACCTTCCCCTGAGCGGCTTGCATCTTTCAAGACGAAGACCGTACCGTCACGCTGCCGTGACCCTACAAAATGAAACGACTTAGTTCACGGACTAATCGTTCCGCCGAGGGCACATACGTGAAGCGTGGTATGTACTGTATTTCATCAACTCCTTTTTGGAGGCTAGTCTTTCGACAAGTGTTGGTGTCTTTAGGACATTTGGAAATAAACTCTCCTACTGGGATTCGAGCCCTCTTCCAAGACGAAGACCGTGCCGTCACGCTACCGTGACCCTACAAAATGGAACGACTTAGTTCACGGACTAATCATTCCGCCGAGGGCACTTGCGTGAAGCGCGGTATGTACTGTATTTCAGGCTCAATGCTGCAAGAAAAAGACAAAGGTTTTGCTGAAAGGATGTCAATTGGAGAATCGTGTCAGTTCTCAGATGAATGGCTTCACAGATTCAAGAATCGCCTGTGGAATACGTCGTCTTGATGTGTCTTGGGAAGCAAAATCATGCTGAATTACCTTCTTCAGAGGAGTTTATATACAGGTGCGTTAATTAAGCTATGCCTTCATGGTAAAGATTTGTATCTCATATCTCAAATTTTCTTTTGCCTACACAGATGTGTAGCGCATATTTTTTCAAATTTTTCTTTCCTCCTTTCTATTTGTCATAGGTTTGCAAGATTAGTAGCCGAGTACGTTCTGAAACCGGAGCAGACCTACAACGCTGACGAGACAGGCCTGTCTACCGACATCTACACTAGCCAGTGAAGCAGAGGATGCCGCCAAAGGATTCAGACAAAGCAAGGATAGACTGACGGTGTTACTGTGTGCGAACATGGCAGGGACCCATAAAGTCAAATTGTGTGTCGTTGGAAAATACCGGAAGCTATGTTGTTTTAAAAATCTAGCATACTTGCCAGTGAATTATCGTGCACAAAATAACGCATGGATGGACTCAGGAACATTCATGAACTGGTTCAAGCATATGTTTGTCCCACCAATGAAAGAAAATTTGAAAAAGAAAGGACTTCCAGAGGACAGCAAAGTTATTCTCTTACTCGACAACTGCAAAGCACATCCATCAGCTGAGGAACTGAGCACTTGAAATATCTATGTTGTGTGTTTACAGCCAAACGTAACGAGTGTAATCCAGCCCATGGATCAAGGAGTGATTGAAAACTGTAAAATGAATTATCGGAAAAGTTTTATGCGCAAACTAGTTTATTTTGAGGACGGTAGTATTTCCGAATTCCAACGTGGGTTTAATGTTAAGGATGGGGATGAGGATTTTGAGGGTTTTCCATCGGCAAGAAAGAAGTCGGGGGTGAAAGAATTGAAAGAGATGAGTGGTCATGCTAAACTTAGCATTAGTAACGAAGTGATACAAGCGTGGGTGACTGTGGACAATGACCAAGCAGTAACATTATCATTTAGTGATGTTGAAACCATACAATCAGTTCTCGATGAACACCACGCGAAAAGGACAGAGGCAGATAGTAAAGAAGAAGACGACACTGACTCGAAAGTGTCGTGGAAGGATGCAACGAAGGTCTAGCAGTGTTTGTGAAATTTGCAGAAGAGTGCGCATACATGAGCACGCATGATGTGATATCACTTCACTGTATTCAAAATGAGTTCTTGTTACAAAGAGGGAAAAATTCTAAACAAAGAGACAACAAAGATTTTATGAAAGTTGGTACAGAAAGTTCAGTGAAAGAAAACTCGAGTGTAGACGTGAACGCACCCTCTCAGCCGCCAATACCGAACACGAATCACTCACAACTTCGTTGTAACATTATCACATGATGAATGAGAAAACTGGTGATGCTATAATGATTGTAACTGATGTATATTGATTGGATTTACTCTATAACGATTGAATTTACAGTATATGAATATCTGCATGTGTTTATCATTAAATTGAATTAAGATTTATCAATAGAGTGAATAAATAATGTAAATAAATGTATCATTTTAAGTATCCCTTACCGTACCCGGTATTATCTCGTATCCGGTACATCTTTGGTTCCATTGGTGCCGGTTACAAGGGCTTTTACTGTATATACACACACACACACACACACACACACACACACACACACACACACACACACACACACACACACACACACACACACACACACACACACACACACACACACATATATATATATATATATATATATATATATATATATACATGTATATATATGTTGAACTACGTATAACAGGATGAGTGGAAAGGGTGGTGAGGTGTAAGCCAAAAAACCGTAGGAGTTTCATTACTAACGTTCCGTCCATAACGTTCCGTCCATATCTGATTGAATTTTTGTGTATATATACTATTAATGGTGGTCTGATATACACAAAATTTCAATCAGATATTCACACTCTAGCCACTGATGAAGCACTAAGTAGTGTGAAAACGCGTTCTGGCCAGTTATTCACTTTGGTAAAGCCATGCCCAAAGTAACATACAAAACAATGTCATATGGTGACATCATAAGACAACTTCCCGTGGAAGGGAAAAAGGTTCTCAGAGAAAGAGAAAAGGCAGATAAAAAACTCTGCAATAATAATCTTGCCATTATATTTAACCATATATATATATATGTATATATATATATATATATATATATATATATATATATATAACATATATATATGCATATATATATATATACATATATATGTATATACATATATATATATATATGTATATATATACATGTATATATATATATATGTATAAATATATACATATATATATATATATATATATATATATATATGCAGACAAACCACTGGGAAAATGAAAGAGATGAGACCGAGCGCTTTCGTCTATTCAGACATTTTCAAGGTATAGATACATAAAAGAGACAAGTATAAATACTCAGAAGGTTAAAGTGGATCTCTCCCAGTGCCATATTGGCTCAAGTGTCCGGACATTTGGTTTACAATTTTTGTTATGATAAATTCATCCAATTTGTATAATCCTTGACTTAAATTTAAATTATTAACAAATGTGTTCTTGATCAGACTGGATTCTATGATGTTTCTATTCAAATAAGAATTACTTTTGACAATTACTTTAGCTTCATTCCAATTGATACAATGGTTAAAATCCCTAAGATGGACAAATAACGCGTTGGACGTTTGACCACTTCTATCGCTATATTTGTGTTGCTTTATTCTAACATTTAATTCCTTTCCAGTCTGACCAATATAGCATTTGTTGCAATCTTTACATGGAATTTTATATACACAGCCTTCCTTATTTTCAGGGGAATTTTTAATCAAAAGACTTTTGACTGTGTTGGAGTTCCTAAAAATGGTTTGGATGTTGAAATTCTTAAGAATATGCGGCAATTTAATGAAGTTGTCATGATACGGAAGAACGAGAAGATTTTTAGAATTAAATTTTTCTTTAGTTTTGTCATCAAAATAAGACTTTCTAGCCATTTTTTGAGAAATTTCAATTAGATGATTTGGATACTTTAATTTTAAAGCTATGTCATTTATTCTTGAGAATTCATCATCCAAAAACTCCGGACTACAAATCCGATAAACACGAAGGTACATTGAAGATAACACAGATGCCTTGGTCCTGTAATGATGAGAAGAATAAAAATGAACATATGAAAGAACAATGGTGGGTTTCCTATAAACCTCAAATTTGAAAGACCTTTCGTTTCTGTATATCAATACATCAAGGAAAGGTAATTGATTATTTTGTTCTATTTCCATGGTAAAATTGATTGAAGGGACTAAGGCGTTAAGTTGTGACAAGAAAGTTGACGGGTCAGCATTAACAGGCCAAATGCACAAAATATCATCAATGTACCTAAACCAAGTAACATTTTGGGGAAGAATATTGGGTAACAACTTTGTTTAAAAAAATTCCATATAAAGATTGCTAAGAATTGGAGAAATCGGATTACCCATTGCCATACCGAAATTCTGTAAATAATAGTTACCGTTAAACACAAAATGAGATTCCAAAACACACTATTTAATTAAATCAATAATGGTGGCAGTAGGCAGTGGTAAATCAAATTTCTCCAATTCTTCTTCAAGATACACTAATAAATCAAAAACAGGAACACGGGTGAATAACGAAGTGATATCATAACTAATAAGAGAAAAATCATAGTTAATATTAAGGTTATTAAGTTTGTTAACTAACTCTACATTGTTGTGTATGTGGCTGTGGGAAATTGTCTCTACTAGAGGGCTCAAAACGGACACAAGCCACTTGGACAAATTGTACCCAGCAGATCCTCGGGAACATGTAATGGGTCTCACAGGGTTGTTCGGTTTGTGAGTTTTAATCAACCCATACATGTATGGAAGTGATGGTGATTTCGAGGAGAGCTGCTTGATCAAAATGTCATGTCCTTTTAAAATGCTTTTTAACTTAGTGTTGAAATTCTTATTGACAACATCTAAAGGATTTTTCTAAAATTTAGTGTACGTATTTTTGTCATCTAAGAGGTCATCCATTTTGTCAATATAATCCTTTTTATTCATAATGACAACACTATTACTTTTATCAGCTTTAGTCACATGTAATTCATCATCCTTTTTCAATTTGTCGTAAGCCATGAGAAAACGTTTGGGGCATGTAGGTTGGTTGGTTGATGACATGGAACTATAAATCAAACCTTTACTGATGTTAATGTCTTCAATGGGCACATTTCCAAACTTCTCAAGATTACAAAAACCTTGCGCAACGCTCACACTGTCCAACTGTTTGGAAACGGCAAAACTAAGACCATACCCCAGGGCATATTTGGCATCTTCACTTAATTGTTTATTTTATAAATTTATCATAAAATTAGTGTTGGCATTTTTGGTCCACTCACTTTCCTTGATTAAATTATCAAGTTTCTTATCTAATTTGATTGTCAGAGTGTGGCACACTAACCTCATTTTGCCATAGCAATAACCTAACAAACTCACTTTCCATTCCAAAGGGATCGCCCGGTCAAACTCACGTCTTTTCTTCCCATACACTTTGAATAACTCGTGCACTTCAATTTTAGTAATATCAATATGTTTTTGAAGAATTATTCTTTGAAAATCTTCAAAGGGTCGATTGCACAAACTGGATAGTCTTTTGTTGAGTATAGATTTAGGAATCACTTGTTCTTCAAAACATCTTCTGAGAAACTTCAGGCGAAGTTTTGACTTGTGGGCCTTGGAGAGAGACGCACAAACTTCTTTGACGAAAGGAGAAAGTCCAGGGCAGTAAGTGATAAAGTCACGGTAGAGGCGCGTGGTATCCATAATTGCAGAAGAAATCACTTGAACGCGTGATACTAGTATGCAGACAAACCACTGGGAAAATGAAAGAGATGAGACCGAGCGCTTTCGTCTATTCAGACATTTTCAAGGTATAGATACATAAAAGAGACAAGTATAAATACTCAGAAGGTTAAGGTGGATCTCTCCCAGTGCCATATTGGCTCAAGTGTCCGGACATTTGGTTTACAATTTTTGTTATGATAAATTCATCCAATTTGTATGATCCTTGACTTTCATTTTCCCAGTGGTTTGTCTGCATACTAGTATCACGTGTTCAAGTGATTTCTTCTGCATATATATATATATATATATATATATATATATATATATGTATATATATATATATACATACATGCATATGTATATATACATATATATATATAATTAAAAGTGATGGCTAGTTTTGCATTAATTATTTTCTTATAGGTATTTTCCATATACCTTATTATAGATTTATGTTCCTTAGAAAGGAAATCTATGACTTGGTTCTATGTAGTCATATTAGCTAGATCGCGATTTCGGGTTCTAGACCCTTCCTCAGTAGCTATTGGGATGTACTATCGTATAGGATAAGAATTAATCCGATGACCTCCCCTAGAGTGTTCAGCCAGTAAGAAGGCTTAGTATAAAACTTAGAACCTTCATAAGACTCATCGGATTAATTCTTATCCTATAAGATAGTACATCCCAATAGCTACTGAGGAAGGGTCTAGAATCCGAAATAACGATCTAGCTAATATGACTACATACAGCCAAGTCATAAATTTCCTTTCTAAGGAACATAAATCTATAATAATGTATATGGAAAATACCTATAAGAAAATAATTAATGCAAAACTAGCCATCACTTTTAATGATATATGCATTAGAGAAAAACTCCTGCCCAAATACACTGATAATACATATGTATGTATATATATATATATATATATATATATATATACATGATATATGCATATATATATATATATAAATGTATATATATGCATATAAATGGATATATATATACATATATATATGTATACATATGCATATTATATATATATATATATATATATATATACTGTATATATATATATATATATATATATATTTGTATATATATATGTATATATATATATATATATATATATATATATATATATATATATATATATATATATGCCTTTATCAACATACGAATCTAGGTCTAAAAAACTACTTTACCCCTTTTATCTGCCTTGGTGATAATGATATTACTTAGTTGTTTTTTTTATTGTTCTATACCCAGTTGGTAACGTTTGGGGTAAACCATTATTGCCCTTGAAACAATCGGAAATACTATACAGAAGCATGCCTTTGAGACATAATAAATCTTTGTCATAGTTATTATGGGACAAGACCTTGTCAAAATCTAATATATATATATATATATATATATATATATATAGATATATACATGCATATATATGTGTATGTGCATGTATATATATATATATATACATACATACATACATACATACATACATACATACATACACACAAGGAAGCTCGCTGGCTGAGCGGGTTAGGGCGTCGTTACTTGCGGCGAAGGTCGAGGGGATGGTGGTTCGAATCCTGCCACCGGCGAAGTTGAACCAATGGCATGGTTCATTAAATTCCACGCTACAAAGTCCTCTGTAAGGGGCACCGACCTAGCCTTCCGATAGGGGGGAGTTTGTGACGTTAAACCATATCATCATCATATATATACATACATACATGAAGTGAAAGCAGCTGTTAAGATGATGAGAGGAGGTAAGGCACCTGGGTTGGATGGATGCTATGCAGCATGTCTGAAAAAAAGAGGTACAGTTATGATGGACTGGTTGGTTAGGTTATTTAATGTTTGTTTTAGAGAGGGTAGAGTGCCGTAGGACTGGAGGAGTGCCTGTATAGTTTCACTTTGCAAAGGAAAAGGGGACAAGTGTGAGAAGTATGATAGGGGTTACTAGGCTGGATAGAGTGAAAAATGAGGAGATGAGGAGGAGAGCAGATGTGGTAAGAGAGTTGGGAGATAGTGTTGATGAAAGGGTATTAGGATGGTTTGGACACATGGAAACAATGAGTAAAGAAAGATTTATAAAAGAGGTGTGGAAGGCAGAGGTGTAAGGAGTGAACATGAGGGGGCGTCCTATGATGAGGTGGATGGATGGGGCAAAAGGGGCATTGGGAAAGAGGGGAATGTCTGTTGAGGAAGGACGGGAGAGGACAGAAAATAGGGGTGAATGGAGAAGGGTTGTGTATGGATGATGCTGTGATTCATGAGGAGGAGTGGGTGGGGGATGGAGGGTGAGGGAGTATGTATGAGAGATAGATTGACGCAGCTTCCTCCCGTTTAAAGGGGAAAAAGCCTTTGGTATATATATATATATATATATTTATATATATATATATATATATATATATATAAATATATATATATATATAAATATATATATATATAAATATATATATATATATATATATATATATATATTGATTGAAACTATGACAAATGTAACTAAAGGCGGAGAAAAGAGACGAGGAATAATGGAAGAATTTTTACTGCCTTAACGTTTCGACTCTTAGGGTCTTGATCAAGACCCTAAGGGTCGAAACGTTAATGCAATAAAATTCTTCCATTATTCCTCGTATATTTTCTCCACCTTTAGTTACATATATATATATATATATATATATATATATATATATATATATATATATATATATATATATATCAAAACAAACACCACACTCTGACGAAAGAAAGAGTTGCGTAAGCGGAACTATATATTTCGATTGCTACCTGCAATCCTCTTCAGTAGTACTCTTTCTTTCGTCCGACTGTGGTGTTAGTTGTGATTTATAAATGTGTTACTACATTTCTCACCTGTGATATATATATATGTATATTTATATATATATATATATGTATATGTATATATATGCGTGTATATGATATACATACATATATATATGTATATATGTATATGTATATATATGTGTGTATATAATATACATATATATATGTATATATATATATATATATGTATGTATATACACATACAGTATATATATATATATACATATATATGTATATATGCATACAGTATATATATATATATATATATATATATATGAGTGGATGTATTAGTATAATAGGGGACTTGGGCCATCACTCTGTTAATAATGAAATTGTCCATAATATCAGATGGTATAGGTACATTGGTGATATATTATATCTTATGTGTTTGGCCTACTGATGATGATCCAAAAGTCTTATTTTGAAGAAAAAGCCAGTATTTTTTTTATTCAAATAAATTACTTGTTCTTCCTTTCCACGAGAATTTCGCCAAATTATCTCATGTTCTTAAAACTCAACATTCAAATAGCACTTAAGAGCTCCAATGCAGTTGAAATTCTTTTAATTAGAAGCTCCCCTGAAAATGTAGAAGGATATGTATATATAATTCCATGTAAAGACTGAAAAAAAATTAAAAGTAAGAATTAAAGAACGTAGATATAGTGTCAGATGTGGTGAATTGTATTAATTGAGTGGGTACTAAAGAAATTGTTAAAATTAAGTCATAGATGAGGTGAAATAAGAGAAGTAAATCTGATCAAAGTTACTTTAGTCAACAACTTAGATTTAAGCCAAGGATTGAACTACTTGGAACCGAAACTATGGGCAATGGGGAGAAATTTCCTGACAAACGTTCCCTAGTTCCTTCTCACCACCTTGCCTTTGTATATATGCTCTAGTCTCTTCTGTTAATGTACCGTGAAGATGTCTAAATAGACGAAAGCGCTCGTTCTATAGTTTATTATTTTCTTTTGTGGTTTTCAGCATGTTTGTATGTATGTATGCATGCATGTATGTATGTATGTATGTATGTATGTATGTATGTATGTATGTATGTATGTATGTATGTATGTATGTATGTATGTATGTATGCATGTATGTATGTATGTATGTATGTATGTATGCATGTATGTATGTATGTATGTATGCATGTATGTATGTATGTATGTGTGTATGTATACCTAAAGAGCCTACAGTGCTACCAACTCACCAAGGGGGGATGTTCAAAAGAGATCACATGGTCCCACGACATGTCTCCCGTTGTGCATGTATAGTAGACAATTTCCATTGAGTCCGTATGTATGTATGTATGTATGTATGTATGTATGTATGTATGTATGTATGTATGTATGTATGTATGTATGTATGTATGTATGTATGTATGTATGTATATATCTGTGTATGTATGTATGTATGTATGTATGTATGTATGTATGTATGTATGTATGTATGTATGTATGTATGTATGCATGTAATGAAAAAAGGAATTACATGAGCAGAAGTAATACTAGAATACTAAGTTGTGATCCTTTTGGTCTTGTTCACAAACGAAAACAAAACATTTTCTGTGAGGGATGCTAGTATTTATATATATACAAAAGATCTATATTTTTATCTATTCTCTTTGTTGAAAATGTATGTTATGTGTCTATTTTAGTTAGAAAGCTGTCCATGATAGTCAACAGGATCCGCTTTAGGACTTAATTGTCTTTGTGTTTATCTAGAATTCTCTTATGACAAGGTGCTAACTCTCCATGAGGAAATAAAATGTATTACAGGGTTTACACACTCTACTCTTCTCATTACTCGGATGGTTGTGTTTGGGTTTTGTTTATTCTGTTATCTAAATGATAGATACCCTAATTACTCTTAAACATTCTTATATGAGACATTTTTCAAGGTCTCAAGTAACTTTTTAGTTAAACACCGTGACAAAGTCGGTTTATTTGTCATTATTTTCATTACTATCAGTTATTATTGTTATCATCATTATCATTATCGTCATTGTTATTATTCCTAAACTGTTGAATTAACATAATTGCTATTATTATTGTTAATATTACCAATATTACACTGGTTTACATTCTTTTTTCTCTCTGAGGCAAGGATGTGATTTTTTTTCATACTAATTTCAATGTGGTGAATTCAAATTTCTGAACAGTTTTGCTCCATCACCTCTAGTTTTTTCTTTTGCTTTCACATATCCCTTTTGATTATACCGCATATAGATTAAAAATATAATGTGTTTATTACATCTGTTGCAAAGGCACATTACAGAAAAAACAACATAGATACAGAACATTGATGTAACTAAATTATTTGGGTAATACAATACATACAAATCATAGTACAGCAGACAAAAGTGATTTTTTTTTATGATCTTGTGTACTTTGCCTTCGGGATATCACGCAAAAGCATCCAGCAAAAGCATCCATCATTTTGGGGTTCCACTTGCCTTGATAGTTGCTCTCCGTCTTAGTAATATCTTCGTGGAACCTTTCTCTTTGCTCATCACTCACTGCCCCGAGGTTCAGAGTGAAGAAGTTGAGGTGGGAGTGAAGAAAGTGAATTTTTAGTGACATTCGGCATCTCATATCCTCATAAAACTGTAACAATTTCTAGATACACTCTTGGTAATCTGATACCCGTGTGTTACCAAATAAGCCATTGCAGACTGACTTAAATGCTTCCCATGCTCTCTGTTCCTTTAAGGTAAGAAGCTCCTCAAAGTCCATATCCAACAGCACCTCTCGGATATGAGGTCTGACCATCGAAAACAGAGTTGACCTAAATGGCAAAACTTCTAGATGGAAAAATGTTACGAGTGGAGTTCCTCAGGGTTCCGATCTTGGGCAACGTCTATTCACAGTATATATGAATTATATAGACCACGAACTGCAATCTATTGTCTCCAAATTTGCTGATGATACAAAAATGTGCGGAATGGCAAATAATCACTTAAACCAATTAGATATTCAAGAAGATTTAGATAAACTACAGCAATGGTCTGAAAAATGGCTAATGAAATTTAACACAAGTAAATGCAAGGTTATGCACATAGGTAAAAATAACAGTAAATGCGATTACAAGTTATTTGGAAATTCGTTAACAAAAGTGGATAGTGAAAATGATCTCGGTGTAATTATCAGTAACGATCTCAAATCATCTAAGCAGTGTATTTCAGCCTTTGAAAAAGCAAAGGAAAGGAAATGAGGGGGACGGAGGAAATTCGCACCCTATTAAATCAGCTATCGAATCATATGAAAAGAAAGATAACAATG
>NC_134802.1:13681317-13683817 GCF_046742065.1 Oratosquilla oratoria | reverse complement strand
CTAACCTTAGCTAACCGAACCTAACCTAACCTAACTTAACCTGAGGTTAGGTTAGGTTAGGTTAGGTTAGGTTAGGTTAGGTTAGGCTAGGTTAGGTTAGGTTAGGTTAGTGAAACGGGGATTACGCGTATTCACTGAATAAACATTCAGGGATTACGCGTAATCCCTAGGTACGTGTTCTTACTGTAACATATATATATATATAGATTATTATAATTATTATTACCATTATCATTATTATCATTACTGTTATCATTATCTATATTATCAACATTATTAACATTATTCTTGGTTATATTACTATTACTACTATATCATTGTTATTACTATTATTGTTATTACGATTATTATCAACTTATGTTATTTCTATTATTGTTATTATTACTTCTATTCAATACTATTTCAGTATCGGGTCTTATACACAAAATATGTATTGTTAAAAACCTGGCATGATATAAGAAATGAGGTTTAAGGATAAGGCATCACAACGACTATACAAACAAATTATATTGGTACAGAGAATAAGTGAATAAATGAAAAATATATAAATAGTTCCTTATCGCTAGATGGCTGCTATGTTACCTCCCAACTGAAGTAGAATGAAACAGAAAATAGGTTAAATACAAATTAATCAAATGAATATATAAGTAAATAGAGATCAGCATGACTAAATACAGTATGTGACCAAATAAGTAGTCATACTGTATTTGAATATTCTTCCAAACTGGGAAATTACCCTCATGTAAGTGTGACCAAAAAACTATTCATAGTCTCCTCTAAGAAATAAAGGAATTAAACAGAAATGAAAATTTGAATGAGAAATCAGAATAAATAAAAAAAGAGAGAGAAAAAACATCACCCTGAAGAGCGACATTACAAAACACGGCAATCCTTACATAAAATTGTACGGAAGGATCCTTCATTTTGTAATTAGAGATCACATTGCATATACCCTGTCGCCATCCACTTCACATGACAAGCCAGTCTCACCCTAGTCTCTCCCTTTTCTCTCCCTCCATTCCCAGATGACCTCGGCGATGACCTCGAGATCGACCCCGTGGAGAGCGACGACGAGGACGGATCGACGCCGGCGGAACGAATTGGCAGGGCAGGTAAGTGGTGGTGGTGGGGGATAAGGCACCAACAACTGACATTCTATGGCCTAACAAGGGTTTAGAATGGAATGACCTTGGTCTGAGCAGCGTCCATCAGAGGCCTCGACTAAACTGAGTTTCGCGTAGTGAAATAAGTGTGCAAGCAACGTGATGTTCTCTGTAGATTTGAGTCCGGCCAACGCCATGTGATTTCACTCACCTTGGGTAACATCACCGTGGCGAAGGGGCTACACTCGTCTCAATTAAGATCTTTGTCACGCATTTTTATTCAGCGCACCGCTGTCTTACAACACAGTTGTAAGTTTTACTCCGCTGAAGACGTGCCCTTATACCTCTTTCCTCATTTCTTTAATAGCATAAGTATGAGAGGCTTAAACCAACTCATTCTGCTTGCTGTATGTCACAGTACTAGTAAGACAAGTCTTACAGTATAACAAATACAATTGTCCATAATATAGTTAGTCTTAACAGTCTTTTTATTGAGATAAGTGTGATATACCCAAGCCATTTCATTCTGCATGCTTTACGTCATAGTATTAGCATAACAAATCTTATAGTATAACAAATGAAATTGTCAGTATTATAGGTATTATAGTCTTAACAGTCTTTTTATTAAGATAATGCGAAAAAAGAAAAGATGAATATATATATGTATATATATATATATATATATATATATATATATATATATATACATATATATATATATATATATATATATATATATATACATATATATAGCCAAACCATCTCATTCTGTTTACGAGTTTTTTCAATAAAGTAATAAAAGTGTCAGTATTATGAATATTCTTAAAAAAGTCTGCCATAGATTAAGGCTCGAACATTAGTGTCTTTAATCCTTTTTTTTTTTTTTTCTTTGGGGGGGAGCAGACGATTTTTTTCAGCTGAGGGGGTACGCTTACCCTCATGAGCTGGATAAAATCATCTGACGTCAGACAAAACTAAATCTGTAAAGAGGTTTACTGGGTTGAAGACTTTAATATATCTTGTTCGGAAACAAACCACTTCCGTTGCTTTAGCAAACTATTCGGTGTGGCTTTGCATCCACAACGCCCGTGACGACCAGAATTTCTTTAAAGCTGATCTTATGGGTGAAGGAGGAGGCTTGGGCGTGGGCGGCGGTGCGAACGGCGTGGGCGGCAAGTCGAGGCGCCGGAGGAC
Source organism: Oratosquilla oratoria (assembly GCF_046742065.1). Classification (NCBI taxonomy): domain Eukaryota; kingdom Metazoa; phylum Arthropoda; class Malacostraca; order Stomatopoda; family Squillidae; genus Oratosquilla; species Oratosquilla oratoria. The sequence goes on along the minus strand of NC_134802.1, from coordinate 13,681,520 downwards.
GGCCTTCACCTCGGAGCAGCTGATGGAACTGGAGCGAGAGTTCCAGACCAAGAAGTACCTCACCCTCAGCGAGCGCTCCCACATCGCCCAGACGCTCAATCTCTCCGAGGTAAGTCATCGAGAATCTCCCTCGACTCGTCATCTGGGGTCCTCTCTGGACTATCTTGAAAAAGATCAAGAAAGAAAGAAAGAGAAAGAGAGAG
>NC_134802.1:13671317-13673817 GCF_046742065.1 Oratosquilla oratoria | reverse complement strand
CATTTTCTATGAACATATGAATTATCAATTGTTTTACTTATCTATTTATCTATTTATTCATGTATTCATTAATTTATATATCTACATACTAATTTACTTATTTACCTATTGATTCATTCATATCTTTTAATGATCAATTTTGTACTCAGATACATGTTCCTTCTCAGCCGGCAGCAGTCTTGGAGGACTATTAATTCATTTTTTCATTCATATATATATTTACACAAGAATTTACTTATTTATCTATTGAGTCGTTCATTCACTTAAATGTTGATTTTTTTATTCAGATACAATTATGTTTCTCTCCCATGTTCCTTCTTGGAAACAGTCCTGGAGGACTATTTATTCATTCATAAATATGTATATATATATATATATATATATATATATATATATATATATATATATATATATATATATATATATGTATATATATACATTAATCTACTATTGATTCATTCATTCACTTCAATATTGAATTTTTATTCAGATACAATTACGTTTCCCTCCCATGTTCCCTCTTAGCCGGAAGCAGTCCTGGAGGAGGTTCGACAGCGCCCTCGAGCCAACTGCCCACCTTGAAGCCCCTCGACCCGCCCTCGAGCATCCAATCACGACGCTCGGCCTTCCAAGGGCTGGCACAGGCCCTCTCGCTGCCGAGTGCCACCTCCCAGCATAGCACCTCGCCCTCCACCTCCGTCTCCCAGTCCTTAGCCAGGCTCGGGCCTGTTGGGGTTCCGACCATTTCGCTGTGAAGGGAAGTTCGTGTGACGCTACCATGTACACAGTATCTTCCATCTTCTTCATTGCAGAGTCACCCAGATTGACTAAGATGACAATGATGCTGATCTTATGAGCTTTAAGAGGAACGTGAGTTTGGAATGTGGAGTGGCTAGAGTGGTTACAGGAGATGAGTTGACTGTGAAGAACGGGGGTCGGCTCCAGCATGACTGAAATACGACTCTTCGTTTTGGTGAAGCTCTTTATAAGTTTTGTTCTGGTTATCATCAAACTATTTTATTTAGTCTTTATTGTCGGGTCTTTACTTTGTTCTAAGTGTCCTTCATGTGCTAAGTAGCGTGTTGGTTCCGATCGTGCTTCGCATGAAGTGTACCCGCGTTCAAACCGGTGACCACTTGGTATGAAGGTCCAAAATCTTCACTTTCTTTATTACCAGCTGAATAAAACAGCTTGACATCAGGTATAACATAATCCCTATAGAGCGAACGAGACCCTAAGAATTTCATTTTAAATTTACACGTCCACTTGAAAAAAAATATATAAAATAAAACGAAGATTAAAAAATGTTCTTTCGTCTACCGTTCACTGAAAGAAAGAGTGTGAAGAGCGTCATTGGAATGACGGTATCAAGGCAAAGTTGTGAAAGTTTACACGAGGTAAAGTGAACCAAGCCGAGACGGAGCGAAATCTAAATGTCTGTTCTACCTTGTTGAATCTTGGAGCATACAGTTTTCGATCCTTTTCACTTCCTTGCGGTAAATGAACTCTCCCGAGCTTGTCAGCTCTTAATGAATCGTAAGAGGAGACGTTGTTACCCTCTTGCAACAAGAGACACACGCCTCAGCTGAATAAAGCCTTCTTCATTTGCCGTATACGCTCAGGCAGCCAGATTAAATGGATTTTTTTCTTTTCTTTTTAATGTACATGGATTTATTCTACGGATGTTTGCAGAACTTGCTTCGCGTGACCTATTACAAAACTCGTGCGTGCGTGCTGGCCAGGGTGTCACGCTGTCATACGTAGTACTGTGTTAACAGGCCGCAGAATATTAACGAGAAATGTCACGTGTAGCGATGGCTCTCCCTATAGTGTTCGTCAAGGCGGTGGAGGAGAGCTTAGCCACGACAACCTCAGACCCGGTCGAAGAGGGAAAGGAAGGGAAGAGTAGGTAAGGAAAGAGAAGTGAGGTATCTCATCTCCGAAAACCCGAGTCTGCAATACTCGTAGCGGTGGCGACCCGGCCGTGCCATTTGCAAACTAATAAGGTATGTACGAGCCAACTCGAGTCGGAAGGGGCGCGTCTTACTAGCACTCACACCAGGAACAGCGGATGCCTAGCAAGTGCCAACTCACTATAAACTATTTGTACGAAGGCTCGTATTGCTGAACGAGATGACATAACCTACGCAAGGAGCGTTTCGTAACTTCGAAGAGTGCATGCAAGTCTCTTCCAGAGTGCGTGCACGACAGACGTGATTTGCTTTGCGGGTGTGTTGGAAGGCGTCGAGAAGTGCATGAAAGAATGTGTGACTTCATGTCAACATGAAGCTATGTCAGCTATCTTCCTATTCGACTCTCCCAGACACAGTTGTAGTAAACACTGTCTTCTCGGGGGAGCAGAGCTTCTTCCAATGATCTGAGAAAAAACTATTAGTATATATGTAATAACTGTACAATATAATAAAAGTTCCTACAGGAAGTGTCTAAGCTTTTGACTTAGTGTAGTAGGTAGCATAGTTCCCAAATAAAATTTAAATAG
>NC_134802.1:13648817-13651317 GCF_046742065.1 Oratosquilla oratoria | reverse complement strand
ATTTGACAAAGTACCACATAAAAGACTTCGATGGAAGCTCAAACTGCGTAGAAGAGTTTTGTATTAGATGCTGCAGGGGATGAAAGACTTCATAAAGGAGTGGATGGGGAGGGGAGGGATGCGAACAGTAATCCTGGGAGATCACTGAGAACAGGAAGTGACAAGTGGGGTTCCACAGAAATCACTGTTAAAGCCAGTCATGATCCTTGTATGCACAAATTACATGGCAGAAACATAGCAACTAATCTATCATATTGACGGATTAATCAAAGCTACAAATAAGAATAATAGTAAGAAATTAATCGAAACTTTACAGTCAGATATAGGCAAAATTTGTGAAAAGTGCCAAGTATTAAAATTATCGCATAGAATGAGATGAACACGGGAAGTCAAGAGAATGACGTTGGCAAAACACAGGCAGGGAGAAGAGAAACTAAATTATGCATATTAGTATTGACATTAGGCTCTCTACAATCCTGTCTTCGACTTTTATTGACAGAATCTTCTTCATCCATACTTTTCTAAACCTCTTTCTCATTTCTTCTTTCCTACAACCTGTGAATTACTTCTTGTTCTTCCCCAATTCGCGCAACATTCAACACTTTTAATTGCTCTTTTCTTTGTAACCAAAATGTAAATGTTATATGTACAGTCAACTTTCTCTTCTCGCAAGTATCCACTTAAGCTGTCACCTATTTTCACGAAATCTATCGCTGTTTTCAATGAACGGGATGTAGTTTGCAAGAACCATGTCTTTTGTTATCCATCTTTTCCTCTCAACGCCCTCCAACATATCCGCTCTTTTGTTTGTACTTCTGCCAACTCTCTTAATGCTGCCAGAGCAAATATCAAACTAACAAAATGACAACACACATAATTATTTCCACCTTTCTTTACAATGAATCAGTCTTCTTTTCCCAAACACACCCTTACATATGCTTGTGTGTGTTTTTGTTTCTTTGTGTGTGTGTGTGTGTGTGTGTGTGTGTGTGTGTGTGTGTGTGTGTGTGTGTGTGTGTGTGTGTGTGTGTGTGTGTGTGTGTGTGTGTGTGTGTGTGTGTGTGTGTGTATGTGTGTGTGTGTGTGTGTGTGTGTGTGTGTGTGTGTGTGTGTGTGTGTGTGTGTGTGTGTGTGTGTGTGTGTGTGTGTGTGTGTGTGTGTGTGTGTGTGTGTGTGTGTGTGTGTGTGTGTGTGTGTGTGTGTGTGTGTGTGTGTGTGTGTGTGTGTTTGTGTGTGCACTTAGCTGTACTTACCTAGTTGTATTTTGCGGAGGAGAGATATGCTCGTAGTGACCCGCAGTCGTGTCTTTCCGCATCCAGTTCTTTCTTAAACATATATAGTTTTAGCACTCACTATTTCCTCTTTCAGTTTGTTCCATGTATCTATTACTCTGTGTGGAAAGCTGTTTTTTTTCAGATCTCTTCTGTAAATGTCTTCCTTAAGTTTCTTCTCGTGTCCTCTTGTATTTCTTCTGTTCCATTTTAGTATGTCATTCCTATCAAGAATTTTCATCCCTTTTACAATTATGTAGATGGTTATCAAATCATCTCGTTCTCTTCTTTGTTCTAGAGTTGATAAGTTTAGCTTGTTCGTATCTCAACTTGCAAAGTGTTGGTGCCATCTTTACCATTGGTCTTTGAATTCTTTCTAGTTTCTTTATGTTTTTTTTTTTGTACTAGGTGTCCATAGAGGCGCTGTGTATTCCAAATTTGGTCCTACCAGTGTAACTAGTATCTTCTTTACCATTTCCTCATCCATGTAGTCAAAGACCACTTTCATTCATCTTATTAAGTTATAAGTTTCTCCAACTATTTTGTTAACATGTTTGTCTGGTGTCATGTCGTTTGAGATAATTATTCCTAGGTACCTTTTATAACTTCCTTTGTACCAATTTTATATTGACCCGATATTCTATTTTTGCTTTTTCCAAATTCCTTTATACAACATTTCTTAATGTTGATATACACTTCGTTCTTTTTATTCCATTTCCAGACTTCGTCCAGGTCTTCTTGAAAATATTTGCAATCTTCTTCTGTACTTACTCCCTTCAATAGTTTCGCATCATCTGCAAAGAAGTTCATATAACATTCCACGCCTTCATCCATGTCGTTTACATAAACAGCAAACATTATCGGAGCCAATACTAGCCTTGGGGGACTCCGATTATCATATCTACCCAATTCGAGTTCATTTCTTTAAGTACCACCCTCATTTTCTTCCGTTCAAGAAATCTTTCATCCATTCCAATAATTTTCCTTGAATTCCACCTTTTGTTTCAATTTTTCTTAGTAGCTTTTTGTGTGGTACTTTGTCAAAAGCCTTTTGTAAATCCAAGAAGGCACAGTCTGCCCAACCATCTCTTTCTTGTAATTTTTCTATTAATCTTGAGTAAAAGCATATTAAGTTTGTAGTACATGATCTTCCTCTAAATCCAAATTGCTTGGGGTTTAGTATGTTCTTCTCTTCTAAGTGTTTAATCCATTTATCTTTAATAACTCTT
>NC_134802.1:13636317-13641317 GCF_046742065.1 Oratosquilla oratoria | reverse complement strand
AGCATGAAGAGTTTGTAAGAGGCTGTCCTGATGATGTTGTTGGTGTGCTGGTTCCAGTTAAGGTGGTCGTCTATTGTGATGCCTAGTAGCTTGGCGGACTGGACCACCTGAAGGGAATGGGTTCCTAATGACAGTTGAGGTGGTGCCACCGCCTGTTTGGATGTACAAACATGCATGACCACGGTCTTGCTGTGGTTAACTGTCACATTGCTGCTCTCAGTCCACGTTTTGAGGTTGTCTAGGATGTTTTGTAGTGAAGAAAAGTCAGGCTGCCTGGTGTTGATGGGAATGCCAACTGTGCAGTCATCGACGTATTTCCATCTATGTTGGGTGTCCATTAATGCGTCATTTATGAGGATGAGGAAGCACAGTGGTCCCATCTTGGTCCCTTGAGGGACCCCACAGGTTAGAGGGAGGAGGGAGGATGTCCTTCCCTGGTACCTCACTACCTGTTGACGTCCGGTCAGGAAGTCGGCTAGCCATGCTACCAAGTGTGGTTGGATCCCCAGTTGTATGGCTTTGGAGATGATAATGTTATGGTCAACAAGGTCAAACGCTTTCTTGAAGTCAATAAAGGTCAAGGCTAGAGAAGTATTGCGCTTGTCTAAGTGGCTGTGCAAGAAGTCCAGAAGATTAACAAGATAGTGAGTTGTGGAGGAGGATTTCATGTTGCCATACTGTTGTATATCGATTTGATCTTTAATTTTGTTGTATACTGAGTCAAAAACAAAACCCTCACAGATAAGGCTTGGGATTGGGGTGATAGCAATAGGTCTAAGGTCGCTTAGTGACTGTGGGTTCGGACATTTGGGGAGGGGAGTGATATATGAAATTTTCCAATCACTGGGGCAGGAGTTTTGACTCAGTGAAGCATTAATTATGGAGGAAAGTGGGAGGGCAAGTTCTGGGGCAAATTCTTTGTAGATTTTGATAGGTAGATCAGAAGGTGTTGTAGATCTGTTATACTTTAATTTACTTAGTTTAGTGGCAACGTCAGCTTTCTGGACAGGGGCAGGGGGTGAGGGAGAGGGGAGGTAGGCAGGTAGGCCGGAGAAGTTAAGGGGGGGTAAGGTCTGGCAGATAGAGGCGAAGTGAGTGTTAATCTCTTGAGCAGCTAAGTCAGGTGGTAAGTGTGAGGCGCAGGGCAGGTGAGAGGCTTGATTATTTTGTAGCCCGCAGAGAGCTTTGATCTTACTAAACCACTGACTGTTATTTTGTGTTTTGAGGTGTTCTATTTTATTAGGGTAGTACGAAGACTTTGCAATACTTATCTCCTTGATGACTTTATTTCTGAGGGATCTGAAGAGGGGTCGATCAGTGTAATATGCCCTGTTGCGTTGTTTAATGAGACGCTTAATACAGGGGGTCATCCATGGGGCGTCTGATCGGTTCACGGAGAACTCCTTGACCGGGGAAAAAAAGTAGAAAGCTTCAGTAGTGGTTGTTGAGTAGTTTTTCCACTTGGTTTCCACGTCCTCGGCTTCCAGAACCTCCGTCCAGGGATACTCCACTATCCACCTCCCAAACTCCCTCATGGCAGAGTCAGGCATGGGGCGGTGGTGTCGAGTGACCTTAGTTCTACGGATGGCATTGCTGGGTGCTGGCGACCACTGGATGGTGATGTGGGTACTCCTGCCGATGGGGGGCAGAGGTCTGGGAGGGGAGTACTGCAGAGCCATGTCGGTTATGATAAGGTCGAGAGTAGTTTGCTTGTGGGTGGGGAAGTTCACCACCTGAGTAAGACTTAATTGATGTAGAATCTCACTTGTGTCTAGCCGATTAAAGTCCCCACAAATGACCAGCTTTGCAGCAGGGTATTTCAATCGTAGGGAGTCAGCGGTCTCAATAATGTGATCGGAAAGGAGAGCGGCGGTGTGTGCACGTGGAGGATGATAGACCACACACATAATAATGGACGCGGTGTGGCGGGGGTGAAGGCGGGGGTTAATCCTCACCCACAGAACCTCAACTCCCTCGGGAATATCAACCCTGAGGTGTGAAGGGTTGAGGTCCGCACGACAGAACAACGCTACACCACCACCAACACGGTTCACTCTGAGGTGGTGAAATAGTACAAAGTTTTCAATATTACACATTTCAGGCACAATTTGCCACGCTTCAGTAATTGCCATCATGTCACATCCTGTAGAACGTACTGTTTCGATCACTTCCTCCATTTTGTTGGTTAAGGAGGTAACGTTAGACAGCAGGAGGGAGGGTAGGCTGTACCAAACGCGTGGCACTTCACTGTGAATGCGAGATCTCGGCTTAACCTTTTTTCTGTTTTTTGCACTTGTTGTGGTTGTAATCACAGGCACTGTTCGTGTAATTTTTCTACCACCTCGTCGGCCACGACTTCGGAAGAGTTTCATGTCTTTCAGGCGCTGAATCACTGAACTCGGAGGATAACCACACCCTCGTTTAACGCGTAAAGTTCACTGGGTCGGTATCTCTGACGAGGGGGGTTGTATGGCAATACTGGTCCGCACATTGTTACCGCGCATAAACTAGGAGAAAAATAAATACCAGGAGAAGGGTCAACAAGCTGACCCAGGCAGCTACAAAGCGCCCCGTTGCACCTGAGACAGGAGGTCACAGACCTGCCACGTCCGTCCACCACCACTGTCACCGTGTGTGTGTGTGTGTGTGTGTGTGTGTGTGTGTGTGTGTGTGTGTGTGTGTGTGTGTGTGTGTGTGTGTGTGTGTGTGTGTGTGTGTGTGTGTGTGTGTGTGTGTGTGTGTGTGTGTGTGTGTGTGTGTGTGTGTGTGTGTGTGTGTGTGTGTGTGTGTGTGTGTGTGTGTGTGTGTGTGTGTGTGTGTGTGTGTGTGTGTGTGTGTGTGTGTGTGTGTGTGTGTGTGTGTGTGTGTGTGTGTGTGTGTGTGTGTGTGTGTGTGTGTGTGTGTGTGTGTGTGTGTGTGTGTGTGTGTGTGTGTGTGTGTGTGTAAAATAGACAGACAAACAAACAGAAAGGCAGATAGATAGACAGACAGACAGACGCACACACAAACAAACACACACATACATACACACAAATACACAAACACACACACATACACACAAACACACATACATACATGCATACATACATACATACATACATACATACATACATACATACATACATACATACATACATACATACATACATACATACATACATACATACATACATACATACATACATACATACATACATACATACATACATACATACACACAAATACACACACACACACACGCACGCACACGCACATACAGAGAAAACAAACACACGCATTCGCGCACGCACTCACACACGCACACACGGATACACACACACACACACACACACACACACACACACACACACACACACACACACACACACACACACACACACACACACACACACACACACACACACACACACACACACACACATAGGCACACACACGCGCACGCACGCACACACACACACGCACATACACACACACACACACACACACACACACACACACACACACACACACACACACACACACACACACACACACACACACACACACACACACACATACACACATACACCCGCACGACCCTGAGTCACACAACACTATTCTCTGAAAGGAATTTTTTCTTCATGAAACTGCTTATATGATTTTAAAGTTGAATGTCCCTCATATCTAGCTATTTCGATCCTCTCAATAGTTGAGGAAACCCACCACCTCGCTTAAACCCCTTTGTACCGGGTGGTACTTTTCATTTTTCTCCTCCCGTCCTACAGTTATTTCATTCATCTCCGTGCCATCCCCTCCTTACTAGCAAAAAGGTTAATAACATTCAATCATATTAATATTCTAACATGCATACATATATAATGATGTTAACGCCCCTTGGGTGGCTGAGTAAAAGCATTCTCTTTTCCTGATTGTACGTGGGAGAAGAATACGAAAAGAAGTGCTCGCTAGTCCCCTCGTTCCGCCCTATTTACTCGCCTTTTATAACATGTAGGGGACGCAGTTGGCGGTGTTCTTGTCCCTTGGCGCAGGATGCACAAGGAAATGAAGAGATGGTGTCGCAAAGTAGGTAAAGGAGACAGAAAGGAAAGTAGTAGAAAGGGAAGCCAGCCGAAATTAAAAGTAATCATCCCTCTTCTTTGAATGAAAGCAAGTCTGCAATCATAAAGGAATGTGGCGTGGCTTGGGTTCGTTTGGGCGCCATTAAAGTTTTGAAGACATGAAACTTATGCAGTTAGTACTCGAACATACAAAAACAAAAATATATGAATTAGATATTTGCGAACATAACGGGATTAATGTTCTTCTTTGACGAGAAAAGAACCCAATAATCTTTGTACGAATGTACTAAAAATTCTGTGTTACAACCTAGATATAGACGAGGAACCAGAAAGGTTCTTAAATTTAGAATTTGGTGCTGGGATGGGGATTGATTGATAATGTAAGTACACAAGGAAATATACAAGATATTGTTGTTCTATCCATATTGACAATCTCGCGCCGCCGTCGGGGAAAGTGTCACATGTGGGCAAAGATCCAACTCCAGTGGAAGATACAGACACTCAACTCAAGAGTAACTACAATTTGAAACAAAATTTGGTCATGTTGATGTTACAGATTGGAAATGAACATCCACTAGGTCCCATCAGTAGCAGGGCGGTTCTGCTCTGTCAAACGCAATGTTCAACCAAGATCGGGACTCCCTTTTCAACTGAATGAAATCACCTGGCGCTTGGCATAGTAAAATTCATGTAGTAATTCATATCGATGAAGGAATTAAACCTTTGAGTGTCGGGAGGGTTTCCCTTTGCTGAATAAAGTCATCTGATTTTAACCAGAATAGACACATCAATCAGAATTCTCACTCACGGGGGTTAACAGAAATTACATTTCCTATATGAATTTTCCTCAGCTGTATAGAATAGTTTGTTGCTTTCTATAGTAAATGCACAGCTCGGTCTTTGTGATAAGGTAGTTGGTAAGCACTAACTGATCCAACGGAA
>NC_134802.1:13616317-13631317 GCF_046742065.1 Oratosquilla oratoria | reverse complement strand
AGGCGAAACTTTCCAAGAAATTTGTCTCATGTTTCCCAAGCTATCTGAGGCTAAGCTCAAGGGTGGTATATTTGTTGGACCCCAGGTAAACAAAATGTTGAAGTCGGAGAAACTGGAAAGAGCGATGACGAAAGTTGAAAGAGAAGCTTGGTGTTCATTTCGTGATGTAGTACGTGGATTCCTAGGAAATCACAAGGACCCTAATTATAAACAAATAGTGGCAAAGCTTATTGAGAACTTCAGGAAACTTGGTTGTCGTATGTCCTTGAGGATACGTTTCTTGCATTCTCACCTAGATTTCTTCCCCGAAAACTTGGGGCTGTCAGTGAGGAGCATGGCGAGAGATTTCATCAGGATATCGCAACTATGGAAAGAAGATATCAAGGACGATGGAATACTGCTATGATGGGAGATTACATATGGTCATTAGTCAGAAAAGACGAAAGCATGCATTCTAGAAACTCTCGATCGTCAAAGCACTTCTAATCATGAGAAGAGTCATCAAAACACTTGCAGTGCAAAGTTGTGTCGTTTATTTTGTTCTTACTAATATTTTAGCTCTTAGATACACTTCATGTTATGAAAAAAATACTAGATGTTGTATAATTATCCTTAGAATGCTAAAGTAGATTGAATCAATTAACTACTGTAGAGAAAGGTTGCGTATATAACAATAAAATATAAAATCAAGAATAAATAAAGAAATATCGATGTTACGTCAAAACTAATGTGATATTTGGATTCAGTGACACGAAATACATATATAAACATGAAAAAATACAAATAAACAAAACATGTGTTACATTGTGTTATGTCTCTGTATTTGATAATGCTGCATTGGGATAATGCCGTTATCATATTCAAATCCCATAGTAGCTTTCGTAGGAAAATTGTGGAATCTTCCTTAATTAAACATTTTCCTAACTTCATTACCCCAAAAGGTCAGTGGCCCCCAGATTGCATTACGAGGACAGCAGTCAATGAACTAATGTCAAGAACGGTCGAACAAAATACCACAAACTGTCCATCCTTGCCCCAACCACATCAAGGGCATGTTACCTGAGTCCTCCCCACATTATTCCCCGTAACCTTGTCTGTACTCCTCACTACCTCATTTATACCTGTACTCTGTCTTCTTGTAATCATTCTGCTGAAGAGGACTACAGATAGTAGTCGAAATATACGGATTTCCTGTACTTCTGATATTATTTCTTTGATAGTGGGTTTAAAGTGAACATTTACAAATGTGTTATAACATTACAGTTTCCCATCTCAACTGGTGTTCTCCAGTCCTCCCATAAAGCTAGCTTGTGGCCTTTTGAAAGGATTCTCACTTTGTACGTCTTCTTTAGGATGTTTAATGTCCAGGGTTTGGATCTGCTTGAGCAATGTTTACTCACATTCGGTGGTACACTTCCCGTAAGCGCACGAGACGCTCCGGTTGAACATTCAGGTGACGTTGTTGACATGTTGTCAGGACGTAGATTTAACCTAAAAGTAGGTGAAAACAATTTTGCCAACCGCGTCGTGCACTGATATAACAAGTTTCCAGCCGAGGCAATCGAACTTAATATAGATGTTTTGAAATTCATTTAGATAAACACCTAAGCATTTTTAATTGGACCTCGTTACAGACCGAAAAGGCTCCTATCGGCATTCTTTATCTTTGTAATTTGATATGAATGACTTCTTACACTGCAGAGATTTTTATATCTTAATCGACATAGCTCTTGTAGTTATAAAGATACTGAAGCTCACTCACCAACTTCAAATGGTAGCATTCAAATGTGACACTGGTATATTGTATCTTTGATGTCCGTCACTGAACCCATAAAAGTTAGATTTAAACAACTACCTGGCACTTATTGGGGACCGAGCCCGAGTCTTCCGTGCCTGAGGTAGGAAAGTTATCCACTACTCTTCGCACTTTGAAAGGATTTGAGGATGAAAGATCTACCGGCTCACCATCGCATCTTACCATCGCGTCTTTAGTGTTTTATACGAAGGCCGTTGGGATAAGAAAAAAATCATGAAAGAAATAGAGGCTGACCCAAAAATGTACCAAGATGTCACTAGATGAAAGGTATCGAACAGTTTGACAACTTGTGTCTGCTGAAAAATTCAAAGTAAATAAATCTCCTCACTCATTCACTCACTCATCCACTCTCTCCATCACTCACTCATTTTTTCTTCCTTTCTTCTTTCCTTCCCTCCCTCTCTTCTTCCCTCCCTCCTTTTCTTCCTACTTCTCTTCACTCACTCCCTCACTCACACACACTCCTTTCATTCTTTCTTTCTTTCCTCCCTCCTTCCTTTCCTCCTTTCCTCCTTTCCTCCTTTCCCCCCTTCTCCTTTCCTCCTTTCCTCCTTTCCTCCTTTCCTCCTTTCCTCCTTCCCTCCTTTCCTCCTTTCCTCCTTTCCTCCTTTTCTTCCCTTCCTCCCTTCCTCCCTTCCTCCCTCCCTCCCTTCCTCCTCCCTTCCCTCCTCTCCTTCCTCCTTTTCTTCCCTTCCTCCCTCCCTCCCTTCCTCCTCCCTTCCCTCCTCTCCTTCCTCCTTTTCTTCCCTTCCTCCCTCCCTCCCTTCCTCCTCCCTTCCCTCCTCTCCTTCCTCCTTCCTCCCTCCTTTTTTTCGAGCCTTCTATACCTTCCTCTTTCCCTCGCTCATATCCTTACGCCTCAACCTCCATCTTCAAGATATGTTTGATCAAGAACGAAGAGGAGTGTGAAATAGACAGACAAATAAAAAGATATGAACCAGCGTGACTTCAGGTGCCGAGGTCTCCTCCCGAATTTCATCGCGCAACCTCTATTTGTCACTCTCAACCTTATTTAGAATAATAGATAACCTTTCCATTTATTTTCTAAATTGTTCTTCAGAATATTTTGTCTGGAATTGTTCACATTTGCCATCTTTTTTCTTTGTCCTTCTTTTCTTCTTTTTATTCATTTCCTTATTATCATTTTCATCCTTTATTTTCATATTTTCTTTCTCTTTCTACTTCTCATTTTCTTTTTTCTCTTATTCCTACTAATTTCTCCTCTACCATCCACCTCCCACCGACTTTTCTTTCTCTTCTCTCCTCTTTTCTCTTCTTCATACCCTCTCCCTTCACACAAAGAATGCTCGTGACCTCTTCCTGCTCCTCTATTTCTTTCCTTCCTACACCGTTGGCTTTCCTAGTTTCTCGAGACATTTCCTGTCCTCTGTTTTATTTCATTTTTTCTTGAACAAGACCTTCCTATGTCCTAACTCATTCCCTCAACCTTTCTACCCATCCCTAAAACTTCTAAACTCACCCCCCCACACACACACACTTCCTATTTTCTCTTATCTCTCTTCAATTTTATTTTTCCATCTTCTCTATCCTACTGTTCCGTATACGTTTACCAACCACATTATTTTCTTGTCTCCATTTCCACACTTTCATTCTTTGTTTCTGCATTCTTTTTCTCTTTGTTATTATCATTCTCTTTGTACTCCCGTTTTCTTTCCTCTCTTCCTTACTCCTTCTATCTCGCTTTTTCTCTCTCCCTCTCCCACTCCCTTTCTCTCTACATCTCCCTCCCCTCCCCACCGCCCCTTTCTTTCCCTCGCTCACTCACTCCATCACTTACTCTCGGTCTCAATCTCTCCCACCCTCTCTCTCCTTCCCACCCTCTCTCTCCTTCCCACCCTCGTCTTCTGCCCTCCCTCTCTCTCCCTCCTTCACCCCCCCCCCTCAAACCTTCACTCCCTCCCTCCCTCCCTCCCTCCCTCCCTCCCTCGTTGCCGGGGAACATGTGTTGGAGCAAAGGCGCGCCGGTCGTCCCGCGATGATGATGAATGGTCCAAAGGTGACGAGCGTGGCGGGAACATGACGCCGATGAAGATGATTCCACAAATGGGGTCCTCCCCGTTCCCTATCCTCTCCATCCCCCATTATCCACCCTCCTCTTCCCGTCCTCCTTAACTTCACCCCACTTCCCCCAACCCTCTAGGCATCTGTCAGTTCCTCTGACGTGTTTCTCGCAGCTGATGACTGGAAGAGAGACAGACAGATAAACGAGCAGGCGGTAGCTCTGATCTTGCAACGCTTTCAGCATGGTTAGTCTTCTTTATTGATTTTGTTGTGGTTGTCGCCAGACAACTCTATTCAGCGAAGAGTCAGATCCCGACAGAAGAGTCTCGATCCACCGAGAGGGAACGAGAACTGCTTCATCTGTTGAATAGAATAGTATTTTGTTGACCAGAAACAAAATATAAAGTACATGTGCCGCCATTCTGAAGAGGGTAATTGGTCTGTCTGTTGGCAGATGGTAATTCAAGCGTCCCTGGGAACTTGGCACACGGCGTTCAGCTGGTTGCTACTCGTTCTCGCATACGCAGCTGGGCAGTAAAGCTGTCGGAATCGTATGCTTGCTTGACAAGCTGCAGGTCGAGCTGCTGTTGAATGGAAATGAACATCTTTATCGATTACGAGTGAGCTGTTAAAACTCCGCTTAACGTTACATTACAGTTGATGGGAAGGGCAGACTGATGTGCCACCAGCTGGCTGATAAGGACGTTTCACCTCCTGTTCGCCACCTGTCGGCAGCAGATTTACTTGCCAGCTGCAGACTTGTACATCATATCTACAAACACCTGACAGACGAGTTTCTTACTTCCAAAACATGTAAGTCTCTTGAGGCTCAAGAGTAGCTCAACAATAAATGACTCAAAGATGTGTGTAGCTGATACTGCTAATCAGTATTAGTACTAATTATGTGAAACAGGTTGAGGCCACTCATATAGGAGTGTACATATTTATGCATATTCCTATACGCATATAAACATATACATATATGTATGTACCTATATATATATATATATATATATATATATATATATATATATATGTATATATATATATTTATATATATATATATATAATATATATGTACCTATATATATATATGTATGTACATATATATATATATATATATATATATATATATGTGTGTGTGTGTGTGTGTGTGTGTGTGTGTGTGTGTGTGTGTGTGTGTGTGTGTGTGTGTGTGTGTGTGTGTGTGTGTGTGTGTGTGTGTGTGTGTGTGTGTGTGTGTGTGTGTGTGTGTGTGTGTGTGTGTGTGTGTGTGTGTGTGTGTGTGTGTGTGTGTGTGTGTGTGTGTGTGTGTGTGTGTGTGTGTGTGTGTGTATTATTACCTAGTTGTATTCTATGCTCGTAGTGACCCGTCTTTATATCTTTGAGCATCTAGTTTGTTCTTAAATTCTTGTAGTTTTTGCACACACTGTTGCCTCATCCAATTTGAGTAAAGCATGTACCACTCTGTATGGGAAGCTATTCTTTTTCAGATCTTTTCTATAACTATCATTTTTGAGTTTCTATTCATGTCCTCTTGTTTTTCTTTTATCTCACCATAATAAATCTTCTCTGTCAAGGACTTCCATCCCTTTTATAATTCTGCTAATGGCCAGTAGATCTCCTATATCTCCTCTTTGTTCCAGGGTTGGTAGTTCCAGTGTAGACAATCTTTGTTCGTATATCAATTTAGGGAGTGTTGGTGTTATCTTTGTCGTTGCTCTTTGGATTCTTTCTAATTTCTATATATTCTTTTTTTGTAGTGGGTGTCCATAGTGTCGCAGCGTACTCCAATCCTGGCCTTATCAGTGTGACTCATATATTTTTACCATTTTCTCATCCAAGTGGTCAAAGGCCACTTTCATTGATCTCAGGGTGTCATGTGTGGTCTTTGTTCTGGGGTGTCGGTGCGTCGTGCCTTTGTCCATTTTCGTATAGTTCTGCTGGGATAACCGTTATTCCGGAAGACCTGTAAAAGATGTTTCCTTTCAGTCTTCTTGGACTCTACAGAAGAACAGACTTTGTCTGTTTTGTTCCATAAAGTCCTGGTCACATTCTTCTTGTGGCAGTCTGGATGGTAGCTATCAAGGTCCAACAGTCTATCTGTGTGCGTAGGCTTCCTGTAGACACTTGTACTAAGGGTGTCACCTTCGCGCTTGACGCTGACGTCTAGGAACGGCAGTTGGAGGTCTTTCTACAGTTCCATTGAAAATTGAATGGCTGATTCGATACTGTTGATGTGACTGAAGAAAGGTTCTACGTCCTTACTGTCTAAAATGGCGAACACATCATCGACGTACTTAGTCCACAATTTAAGCGAAGTTGCATCAGTCGTTGCATCACTACTTCAGCCACCACAACTGAAATAGGTGATCGCATAGGTGTGCCCTTGCGTTGGTGATAGGTGTGATCCCTGAGGCAGAAGTATGTAGAGTCTAGGCACAGTGAGACGAGTCCCATAAGTTCTGACAAGGAAAGTTTCTGATTAGCCAAGAATCCCCGGTTCTTCCCCATGGCTGTCTAAATGCGAATTGTCTCGGATTTAGTATATTGTTCTCCTCCAGATGTTTAGTCCATCTACTTTTGATAACTTTCTCACAAACTTTGGCTATTTTACTCGTAAGGGAGACCGGTCTATAGTTTGTTGGGTCTTCCTAGTTTCCCCCTTTATATATTGGCATGATATTGGCCTTTTTCCAATCTTCCGGTACTTTTCCTTCTTTGAGTGAGCAATCTATCATTTTATATATTTTGTCCATTAGTTCATCTATGCATTCTTTTAATATCTAATTTGCAATTCCGTCCGGGTTGTGTGATTTTCTGACATCAAGGTTCATTATTTGGTCACTTATTTTTTTCTGTGTCACAATTATTTCCCTCATGGGGGGGGTGTCTTTCTCCCCTTCCTTCATCCCATTTGTGTATGTGTTCTTTAGTAAATATAGATTTGAAATGTTTATTCGTAATTTCAGCTATTTCTATATCCTCTGTGTATTCTATGTTCCCTTGACGTAGTTTTATTATCCTGTTTATTTTTTAGTTTATCATTCACATATCTATAGAATAATTTAGGTTGATCTTTACATCTGTCTATTGCGTATTTTCATAGTTTCTTTTTTCTTCCCTGCGTATTTTTACATATTCATTTCTTAGTTTGAAATATATATGCCACTTTCCTTTTTTTCCGTCTTTTCCAAGCTTTGCCTCTTTTATCTTTTGCCTTACTTTATTTCTTGTTATACTAGTACTTAATGTACACCTTTTCCTGCTTTTGTTTTGGTACATATTTATCCATGCCTTCATTATGGATTTCTTTTATAGTCGTCCATTTCTCCTCCTCCTGTGTTTCTAAATTTAAAAAAAAATCCCAGCTCGTCTTCTGAAAGAATTTTCTAAGTTTCCCAAAATCCATTTTGTTATACAACAGTCTTCTTTTCTGCGCTTCTCGTTTCTCCCCATATATATTTCTCTTTTAGCTCAAGTAGTATGTGATCATTCTTTACAATTGGTGTCTTGTATTCCATTTTATCCACAATTTCAGGCAGTGATGTGAATATCAAATCTAGTCTCGACGGTTCTTCGTTATCTCTATATCTGGTATTCTCTTTTACCCATTGAGTCACTGTGAATTTAACGGTCATGTCAAGCAGTATGTTTCCCCAAAGGTCCTCTCTACTCTTCACTGTCATCTCCTCCCAACATATTTCTTTAGAGCTAAAATCACCCATAATTACTAGATTTCCTCCTTTTAGCATTTTATTTAATGTGTGCCTTGGGTTTTCTAACATTTTGGAATGGTCACTCTCTTTCCAAGAACGTGTTTTCGGGGGCACATAGACCAACACAAATTTTCTACTTTTCATGTCACTATTTTCAACTTTTATCATGATCAATTCCACATTATTTTCTCCTTCTGTGATCTTCGTCACATTTAAGCCCTTCTTAGTCAAAAACATGACTCCTCCACCCTGTTTTTCCTCTCTGTTTTTTTTTTTATATCCAGTGATTATATAAACCTTGTCCAACACTATTTGGCCTCCACAGTTTCCATTATATCTGTTTTTTCTTCCGCCAGATAATCATCTAATTCATCTAATCCTGAAATCAGATAGTATAAGTGTGTTTGTGTGTTTGTGTGTGTGTGTGTGTGTGTGTGTGTGTGTGTGTGTGTGTGTGTGTGTGTGTGTGTGTGTGTGTGTGTGTGTGTGTGTGTGTGTGTGTGTGTGTGTGTGTGTGTGTGTGTGTGTGTGTGTGTGTGTGTGTGTGTGTGTGTGAGTGTGTGTGTATGCGTGTTTATGTGTGTGTGCATCGTTTAGAAATATATCTAGTTTTTTGCAATCGAGCCGTGCTGATAATAGATCTTAATCTTATTGACATTAATTGGGTAATGTTAGAGCATGGCAAGGTAGTTTATTGATTAAAAGTCTTTCTCGATGACAAATATTAATGCATTATGTAAAAGAACTCAAAAGAGAATGAAATATATTTAACCTACTAATAATTTTCAGCAAATTTGCGGTAATTGGTGTTGAAGTTGATGAGAAAATACATCTAGTGACAACAGTCAAATTAAGTTCAAGCTAAAAAGAAAATTCATTTCATGGCCTACAAGAGTTTTAGCTCATAAACTGTAAGCCAAAATTAGGTGAAACACCACTCGAAGAATGTAGGAAACATCTGAAAACACACACTGAAAGTTCAAGCAACAAAGCAAAATTCATTTCATGTCTTACAAGAGCTTCAGCTCGTACACTGTGAGTCCAAATTAGGTGAAAAACCAGTCAAAGAATGTGGGGTCGTTGCAACACTAGAACAATGGAAATATTCGTAGATATATTCCGTTTAAGGTAGCGTTTCCCAACCTGGGGTGCTGAAATCAATTATAGGGGGTGCTGGGAAGTGATGCACACAAAAATCACATTGATATATGTATCATTGATTACCTAGTTGTACATATTTGACTTTTTCCATGCTATTTTATTTTTCTAGGGTGTTCTTATTTCTTCTAAAAACAATATCGTCAATTTGTTTTAGTCCTAAGGAGTCAAGAAAATAAATCATCAAGCAGTACACTTCACTTTCTTTTATCCTTCTAATAACAAGATAGGGGTGTTGGAATGCTTAGACATGACAACAGGGGGTGCTATGGTCGGAAAAGGTTAGGAAACGCTGGTTTAAGGAAAGGTGACCTCCAAATCAATCTCGTTCTAGATTTAACTTGAAAAAAAGAAAGGAATTGCAAATAAGGGACAGACCTATAGAAAATTAAAATGCTGTAAATCCCAAAATGATTATCAGTCATGACACAAAGGGATTTGAAAAACACGATCAGGAAGAAAATAACGACAATTGGAACAGATATATCTAAAGATAATCCCAAATAATTTTAGATACGTTAAAGATGAAAAGGTTATCATCAATTATATTGGTTCACTTATGTCTGCCAACGTTCAACTTTAACATTCACGTGAAGATATGTGCAATACCTTAAACAATTCTTTTAGACCTGTATTCTTAAATGAAACACCTTAACACAAAGTATTACCTGAGTCATTTGTTACGCTGAGCAAAAATATATTCACTTCTGCAAATATGATCAAAGAAAACATTAAAAGACATTTAGGAAACCAAAGAAATAATAATCAAAGAAAAGGGTCTGGCGGTCAGTATCCAATAATTATCAGGGAAATTGAAAATTAAATGATCAATTTATCATAATTCATTAACAAAAAATATCACAACTGACTGAAGAAGTAATAAAGGATGATACAAATTAATTTCAAAATAAACAGCACACAACAGTACAAACGAAAACGAGATATTTTGAAAGGTAGAATTGCCGAATATTAAATCCAATAAATCAATCGCTTTAGCAGCCTAAACACTCTTGACACAAAATTAGTTATAGCGTACAACTCACACCTTTACTTGTATATGTTTATATACATGTATATGTATATGTATATGTATATGTATATGTATATGTATATATGCATATGCATGTACATGTATATGTATATGTATATATGCATATGCATGTACATGTATATGTATATGTATATATGCATATGCATGTACATGTACATGTACATGTGCATGTGCATGTGTACTGCATGTGCATGTGTATGTGTATGTCGATACGAATGTGCATGCACATCTGCTTGTGCATGTGTATGTGTATGTGTATGTGTATTTGTACATGTTTGTGTATGTGTATGCGTATGTGCATGTGTATGTGTATGTGTATGTGTATGTGTATGTGCATGTGTATGCGTATGTGTATGTGTAAGTTTATGTGTATGTGCATGTGTATGTGTAAGTGTAAGTGTATGTGTATGTGTATGTGTATGTGTATGTGTATGTATATGTGTAAGTGCATGTGTATGTGTATGTGTATGTGTATGTGTATGTGTAAATGTATGAGTATGTTTATGTGTATGTGTATGTGTATGTGTATGTGTATGTGTATGTGTGTACATGTGTATGTGTATATGCGTATGTGTATGTATATGTGTATGTGCATGTGCATGTGCATGTGCATGTGCATGTACATATGTATGTATATGTATATGTATATGTATATATGCATATGCATGTACATGTACATGTGCATGTGCATGTGTACTGTATGTGCATGTGTATGTGCATGTCGATACGAATGTGCATGCACATCTGCTTGTGCATATGTATGTGTATGTGTATGTGTATGTGTATTTGTACATGTTTGTGTATGTATATGCGTATGTGCATGTGTATGTGTATGTGTATGTGTATGTGTATGTGTATGTGTATGTGCATGTGTATGCGTATGTGTATGTGTAAGTTTATGTGTATGTGTATGTGCATGTGTATGCGTATGTGTATGTGTAAGTTTATGTGTATGTGCATGTGTATGTGTAAGTGTATGTGTATGTGTATGTGTATGTGTATGTGTATGATGTGTATGTGTATGTGTATGTGTATGTGTAAGTGCATGTGTATGTGTATGTGTATGTGTATGTGTATGTGTATGTGTATGTGTATGTGTATGAGTATGTGTATGTGTATGTGTATGTGTATATGTATGTGTATGTGTATGTGTGTGTACATGTGTATGTGTATGTGTATATGTGTATGTGTATGTATATGTATATGTGCATTTGCATGTGCATGTACATATATATGTGTATGTATATGTGTATGTGTATATGTATGTGTATGTGTAGTATATGTGTATGTGAGCGTGTATGTGCATGTGTATGTGTATGTGTATATGTATGTGTATGTGTATATGTATGTGAATGTGTATGTGTATGCGTATGTGTATGTATACGCCTCATATACATGACGAGTAGTATCGCCCAGTCATATAACCCACTTCCTCACTCACTGTCCGCAGACAGTCAAAGCATCAAACGCTGACCTAAACACTCCTCATCAAACTTGCCGAGTCAACATTCGTGCTCGTGTGAACAGCACTGTCAACCACCAAACGACACACACACACAGACGAACACACGCGATCAATCTAGTAGCCACCCAGTACTGACATACGATATTACGTATACTGACGGTCCTCCCCTGGATATATAATTAACATGTATGGTAGTAGAGATCAATACGTAATTAATGCAGTTGCCCCAACCATGTGGGACAACAAAATAACTAAAGATAAATGTTAAGATCACGATTAAAGGCAACTCAAGAACTTGTCCATTCAGCACTTCCGGGGAACAAAACTCTCTGACAAGACGCGGACGACAGTCGGTTCTAGTGACGTGCCCTAGTGTTAAGACTGTGTAACAGAGTGTGACTAAGTATCTTAAAGTATGAAGAATAAAGAACAAAACTCAAATTGAGTGTGGAAGTAACCCCTTTCTGAGATGATGTAACGACCCCGTTACATCTTGTGTCTACAAGTAACGCTCGATGGAGATCATGTAACGATACCGTTACACCCATCCCGTTACATGTATGTGTACTTCTATGTGTATTTGTACGTGTATGTATATGTGTATGTGTATGTGCATGTGTATGTGTATGTGTATGTGAATGTGTATAAGTATGTGAATGTGTGTTTGTATGCGTATGTGTGTGTACGTGTATGTGTATGTGTATGTGTATGTGTATGTGTATGTGTATGTATATGTATATATATATATATATATATATATATGTGTGTGTGTGTGTGTGTGTGTGTGTGTGTGTGTGTGTGTGTGTGTGTGTGTGTGTGTGTGTGTGTGTGTGTGTGTATGTGTATGTGTATGCGTATGTGTATGTATATGTGTATGTGTATGTGTATGTGTATATGTATGTGTATATGTATGTGTATGTGTATGTGTATGTGTATGTGCATGTGTATGTGTATGCGTATGTGTATGTGTATGTGCATGTGTAAGTGTATGTGTATGTGCATGTGTAAGTGTAAGTGTAAGTGTAAGTGTAAGTGTAAGTGTAAGGGTAAATCTAAGTGTAAGTGTACGTGCACGTGTACGTGTACGTGTAAGTTTATGTATATATATAGGTATAGGTATAGGTATAGGTATAGGTATAGGTATAGGTATAGGTATAGGTATAGGTATAGGTATAGGTATAGGTATAGGTATAGGTATAGGTATAGGTATAGGTATAGGTATAGGTATAGGTATAGGAATAGGTATCGGTATAATTATAGGTATAAGCATAGGTATAGGTATAGGTATAATTATAGGTATAAGCATAGGTATAGGTATAAGTATAGGTATAGGTATAGGTATAGGTATAGGTATAGGTATAGGTATAGGTATAGGTATAGGTATAGGTATAGGTATAGGTATAGGTATAGGTATAGGTATAGGTATAGGTATAGGTATAGGTATAGGTATCGGTATAATTATAGGTATAATCATAAGTATAGGTATAGGTATAGGTATAGGTATAGGTATAGGTATAGGTATAGGTATAGGTATAGGTATAGGTATAGGTATAGGTATAGGTATAGGTATAGGTATAATCATAGGTATAAGCATAAGTATAGGTATAGGTATAGGTATAGGTATAGGTATAGGTATAGGTATAGGTATAGGTATAGGTATAGGTATAGGTATAGATATAGGTATAGGTATAGGTATAGGTATAGGTATAGGTATAGGTATAGGTATAGGTATAGGTATAGGTATAGGTATAGGTATAGGTATAGGTATAGGTATAGGTATAGGTAGAGGTATAGATACAGGTACAGGTATAGGTATAGGTATAGGTATAGGTATAGGTATAGGTATAGGTATAGGTATAGGTATAGGTATAGGTATAGGTATAGGTATAGGTATAGGTATAGGTATAGGTATAGGTATAGGTATAGGTATAGGTATAGGTATAGGTATAGGTATAAGTATAGGTATAGGTATAGGTATAGGTATGGGTATAGGCCCCAGTTCTCACAACGCTGATAGAATTTTTGTAGCCGAGCATGTGATATATTTTCTAGTATCTAGCTTGCGGTTAGGTAACTTTCTTGAAGAGAAAATAAATGTCAAAGAATTTGAATTTTTAATCGTCATATTTTCTGAGTAGGTAAGTTTTTTGCTCGTGATTTTGAGTTTGGGAGTGTAGTGGGGAGGGTGTTAGAAGTGAAGAGATGACGAGGAAGAGAAGGAGTAGCTGTAGTAGTAAGTGAGGAGATAGGTAAGCATGTGTTGGAGTGGAAGTAGGTTTCTTCAAGGTTAATGTGAGTAAAGGTGAAGCTGGGAAGAGAGATGTGGGCCTTTAACAACGCATATGAGCCTGGTAGTGAGAAGAGTGTAGAGGAAAGTGAAGCTTTTTGGACAGATTTAAATGAGTACGAAAGTAGTTTTGGGAGGAATATCAAGGTAGTGGTATTGGGAGATATCAATGCTAGAGTAGAGAATGAACCAATAAATGGAGTTGTTGGAAAGTGTGGAGTGCTAAGTAAAATTATAGTGGAGAGTTAATGGTATAAATGTGTTTAAGAAGAGAACTGATGATAGCTAACACAGTGTATAGGAAGATGGTCAAGCATAAGTACACATGGGAGAGGGTGGTGGATGGAATGGTGGTTAATAAATCATTAATGGTCTATGTAGTGAGTGGTGGAATGATGAAGATAAGATAGTAGCAGAAGAGAAGAAGTGAATATCCAGGGATTGATTACAAAGTAGGACGAAAAAATATGAGAGATATAAAGGAAAAAGAAGAGAAGCAAAACAAAAAATAAAAGAGTCAAAAAGAAGAGCAGATATAAATAGAGTTGTTGGGAAGTGTGGAGTACCAGGTAAAAATCATAGTTGAGAGCTAATGGTGAAGATGCGTTTTGAAAGAGAATTGATGATACCTGACATAGTGTATAGGAAAAAGGTCAAACATAAGTACACATAGAAAAGGGTGATGGATGGAATGGTGGTTGATAAAACATTAATGGACTATGTAGTGGTGTGGAGTATATGTACCACACAAGCATACCCCACAGTTATGCGATCGGGACTTAGATGGTAATAGGACCTGACGCTGGTATTGACAATGGTCAGAAAGGTCAGAAAGGGTCACTGTGTTAGGTCAAGTCGCGTCATGGCGTCGGGTCAGTCCCGCGTATATACACTACCTGCTCCGAGTAGGAAGGCCAGTTAATTCTTCTCTGTACTCAAATTGTTACGCGTCACTAGGCCTTCGCGGCCGGTCCCCCACTTCGGGGACCACGCCACATCTGTCTCTGACACACGTACTTTCATTAGAATAAAGTATACAAACGAAACTGCACACCACTCTCTCCCTACGTCACCTAGCCCAAGTAACACACTCATATATTACATTGGTGACCCTGGGAGTTTAGACGCGAGCTCATCCAGCCGACTCTGGATTATCGACAAGCTTCGACAGACGCTGTTCCGGACGTGGGTTCTTCGTTACTCCGGTACTACTTGAACGTTAGTCAACCTCACCACAGCCGCAGCCGACGCTGCTCCTTCCGCCGCCGATATGGTCACCGTCACAGCCGTCGCAACTACCATTGGTACCACTACCGTCAATGTGGTCATCACCACAGCCATCGCAGCTACCGCCACTGTGGTCACAGCCACAACCACCGCAGCCACCAACCATCAACGTAGATCGACGTCGCTACGCCGGTGATGTCACCGCTTCCGACATTGCCGTCTGCTTCCCCTCCAGGGGGATCTCGCCTCCATTGA
>NC_134802.1:13603817-13608817 GCF_046742065.1 Oratosquilla oratoria | reverse complement strand
TGTTACGATTTGCTAAGGAAAAGCCGAATGGGATAAAACACAGGCGTTTATTGGGTATCATCCTCAGGCATACCTGTAGTGTATTGCTCTGTTTTCTTCACAGATCATGAACTAACATCACAATAATTCTAAGGACAAATCCGCCCTTGAAGATCATGTAATCACCTCAAATCGTTCACTAATGAGGAAATGGCACTGGTGCCTCCTTCTTACCAATGAACCAAGGACAAAGTCGGGTCTGAAAAAGGACGGGACATTCTTGGCCTTTCTTTTTGACTTTGTAAAAATCAGCAGGTGGAAGCGAGCAGTAGTCAGCAAATTCGTGTCATGACTGTTAGACTCAACTAAACGAGCAATGCGGCCGGAGTAAAACGTCGTCAGCTCAGTGGGGCGGTGAGTTAGATGAATATTAGACATCTGAGATATTTGCTAACAAGGAGTAAGAGAGATTCTAGAACCACAGTTAGAGTCTTGATAGTGAGGCAGCTATCCTTTTTGGGCTCCATAAACTGAACAAGCAAGAAATGTATATCTTCGGGGAGTATTTAATCCTTTCACAACCAATATAGTGACCTGTAATTTTTCCTGACGGCCGCCAGAAAAGACCACGAAACCGTGCACAGAAAAAAGGGCTAAAATGATCCAGATTGACATTTTTACTGCTGCCGATGACTAATCCATTTTTCTGGTTGTTGTCAGACGATTTTATTCAACCTAAGGTGTAGCGGAAGGGTTCAGTAATCTGAGTACTAGAGGGGGACAATAGATAGGAAATGATACGGTTGACTAGAGAACCTGTTTAGTTCATCGTACCAACAAATTAAGTGGACAACCCAGTTTTTTTCCAACTCTACCAAGCTCTTCTACCTTTTGCCCCGCTATATTTTTTGTTGTTCACCTTTTCCTGTTTTTGTTTTGGTACGTATTTATCTATTCCTTCATTATAGATTTCTTTTAATATCGTGTGTGTGTGTGTGTGTGTGTGTGTGTGTGTGTGTGTGTGTGTGTGTGTGTGTGTGTGTGTGTGTGTGTGTGTGTGCGCGCTTTAGTGTGCTTGTATATATATATATACATATATATATAATATATATATATACATATATATATATACATATATATACATATATATGTGTGTGTGTGTGTGTGTGTGTGTGTGTGTGTGTGTGTGTGTGTGTGTGTGTGTGTGTGTGTGTGTGTGTGTGTGTGTGTGTGTGTGCGCGCGCGCTTGTGCTTGTATATATATATATATATATATATATATATATATATATATATGTGTGTGTGTGTGTGTGTGTGTGTGTGTGTGTGTGTGTGTGTGTGTGTGTGTGTGTGTGTGTGTGTGTGTGTGTGTGTGTGTGTGTGTGTGTGTGTGTGTGTGTGTGTGTGTGTGTGTGTGTGTGAGAGAGAGAGAGAGAGAGAGAGAGAGAGAGAATGTGTATGTGTCTGCTCTCGACTTTGTATGTGTGGATGCGCGCGTGCTTCTGTGTACTTTATGCGCTCGCGTGTTTGTATGTGTGCGCTGGCGTGTTTGTATGTGTGGGTGCGTGTATGTATTTGTGTGCATGCGTGTACGTTTGCTATTCCGTTTCTTTTCGCTCGAGTACGTTTTCATGTACGGAGAACTTCGCCCATTCTGGCCGTCGGGTTGCTTTGCATTAACTGTTCTAATTTCTATTTTTGGATTTGCATAAGTGAAAAAGTGGTGAACATGAATGAGCAGTCACGAGCGAGAACACACGCACACACGCAAGCCTGAGATGGATGCGGTGGCAGCTGTAAAGATGCAATTTACTCTATGAAATAATTACTTCTACAAAGGTATTGTTTTCCCTAAGAAGCCTTTGTGGACATTTGCATGATGATGAGCTGTTCTCCCATGTATAAGGTTGAGAACATTACACCAGGTGACTATTTTTAATAGAAAAAATATTTTTTACAGTGTGGTTATGTTTGCTTGAGTTCAATCGAAAACAATGTCAAAGCTTGCAAATTCCTTCTGCCTAACTTCAGTCCCTTTGTTCCCGATGGCATACTACAGTGTAATGAAATCCCATGATAGTAGTGCTAAAGTTTCCTTGTTAAAGTTATCTATTTTATCAATCTTTTTCAGAAAAAGACGAAGCGTAAATTTGATACCAGAAGGATGAGATCAAGAACGTTACAGGGCAGCAACCACTATTTTCAGTTCATTTGAACGTGGTGGATATTTACCAATTATCAACAATTCTATTACCCGTTGGATTCGCAATCGTTTCAATGTTCACAAATAAACATGGGGACATGAAAATTATCTAGAAGTATTCTGTAGTGAAATGTGAGAATAATACAGCAACTAATGACACAGTGAAGCAGATCCTGGCCATGTTAAAATGAACGAAATATAATGAAAAAACCGGAGGTCGAGCAGAACTTACTTGTTCAACAGACCATTCTTATATGCTTGAGTATCACAGCATTGTACTTAATCTCTTGTGCATGACGCCACGTTTTAGATGTTTGATTTTGTCTGAACCGGGGATTCCATACAGCCCTATTTTAGACACCAGTGAGGGAGGTTTGTAGTCGTTGAGATCTCTTGATCGGGTCTTCATATCGAAACAGATTAAAATCGTTTGGTATTACCCAGAATAAAAATAATGAATATTTGTCACTATCTTACACTATCTTTTTATACTAACTGCGCAACTAACAACTGTTATTAGCAAGAGTTGGAACTATCAGACAACGAGATCACTTAAACTAAAAACAGTTGCCTCGAATTTCATTCACTAGTAACCCACATCCCCACCAAGCTTGGCAATGGCTTCCAGGCCCTCGTGCAGATCTCTCCAGGAAGAAAAATTGGACTGTCGTCTGTCTTATATTACTGTAGGACTGTTTCTATATCACCAATGAGAGTATTAGATAGATGTTGGGCCCAGTCTGAAGAACAAGTGTCAGCCCCTTGGGATCCACCTCCAGATGGAGAGGAGGAGGTGGACTGGTCTTGAAAACGGACAGCAGGGAAACTATTCTCTCTCTGCCATCCATCTTGCAGGATCACCACAAGCAGGTGCCCGTTATTGGTCCCCATCACTTATGAGCAGCAAAGATGATAACCAATTTCACGCCTCTTGGTCTCTCCTTTGCCTGAGGATATTTTCCTCGGCTAAATAAAATCACTTGACGGCAGCCAGATTAAATGTATTAGACACCAGGAAAATAAATATCTCGAGAAATATTTTTTCCGCTGCACAAATAATTTCCTCCAGGCTGAATACAACTGCTTGCCGGCAACTATAACCCATTTAATATATATATATATATATACATAAATATATATATGTATATATATATATATATATATATATATATCAAGGACTACTATTACACAGGACGTGCGCACTCAGATTCCTGGGTCCGCTAGCGGAGGTCATTGCCTTCTTTGTACTCTAACATTTTATATTGGACAAATATATCAAAACTAGAAACCTAACATTGTATATAGGACAAATATATCAACTATTGACTTATTCAATGCAGTATAAGTTAATATAAACTTTTATAGTGAAATAAGAAACTATTTTTAAGGCACTGTTATGCTTTGAAATGCCAATTTTAGCCGGACTTAACAGGTATTATTGTATGATGTTAGTGGACACCAGGGTTGGCGATTTTTTTTTTTCTAATATAAAAAAAAATCAAATTTTTATTTAAATCAGATTTATTTGATTTAAATATATATATATATATACTTTTTATAGATTTTAAATATTGTGGGATTGCTATCTGATATGTGCGATCTGATTGCTAAAGGACATTTTTAGCATATCAATATAAAGAGCAGTGTTATATAGACTTGCCACAATTATACAAGGAACGGTATAAGCCTACATGTAGTATATATCACTGTGCAGCCCACAACAAGTTTCAACAAGATTCTTGTTGAAACTTGTTCTAGGTAAGCAGCTTCTCACTGAGTCAGTAGCTGCTTTGGAATCAACCAGGAAGGATGTCTTCTGGACCTGGCAGAGCGGTTCCTTCAGGCAGAAAAAATGATCCTATCTAGAATTATTTTGAAAAACTACCAACAACTTCTGGCAAAGGGTACCGAGCTAAATGCAAAGACTGCAGCCAGGAACTACAGAGCATTGTGTCAAGATTAAAATCTCACAGAGATAGATGCCAAGGTCAGCCACAGCATACAGAAGAAGAAATTGATGACCCAGGTAAATAATTTTACTTATATTGTGTGCATTTCTCCCTTTTCATACGCAACTATATAAATTTGGTGAACAATGGAGAGCGTGTGCAATAAAAATGTGAAGACCTAAAGAGATGATACTTCAACTTCATTACTTCTAAACTTGGGTAATGACTATATCACTATAATATACTGTATCCACTCAACTTTGGTGCCTAGATGATTGTTATTCATTTCATTCAACATTGTGGAATATATTTCATAGGTTCCATTGGAATTCAGCCCACATGGGATTCAGCCCAAAGGGATTTAGCCTAACCTAACCCAACTAATCCATTATTTTTAGTGAATTTAAAAGTGAACTGAATCCTGTGTGGGCTGAATTCCAAGCCCACCTATTTCATATCCTGTTAATTATTTCCAAATAATTTAGTGGCTTGTGTGAATACGATCATTATCTAAAAAACAAAAACAAAACAAAAAAAAAAACAAAAAAAAACTACTGTACTCAAAAGTAGCCTAAATCACACTGTATTCATTCATTTATTTATTCATTTATAAATTATGCAATATGCTAAAATTTTCTGTTTCCATTTCAGGATCTGTATCAACAGCTTCAATTCCTTCATCATCGACTCCACTTGAATTATCTGCAAACCTGACTCCACCATTAATAAGGTCACTATCAGACTCCACAGGCGCCACTTCTGCTAAATCATTTTCATCTAAAAGAAAGTCATCAACATCTCTGGACAGATTTATCATAAAATCTTCAGCCTCTCAAAAGAAAAATCTCGACAAAGAAGTTGCAAGAATT
>NC_134802.1:13593817-13598817 GCF_046742065.1 Oratosquilla oratoria | reverse complement strand
CTCTTTGTGGTATTAGGAAAGTGAATAAAGTGTCAAGAGGAAAATGTGAGGAATAAAGGCATTCAGAGAAGATGGACAGGGCCCTGATGAGGTGATATGGGAGGAGGAGGGAGAGCAAAATAGGAATGGCGACAGGGAGGGTTACATCTATATAAACGTAAGTTAGCTTATCCTCACACGCAGGATTCCTAGCACTTTATGTTACTTATAGATTGATATTTGTAAAGCGTGTCAGTTATGCTTTTGTTGACATGTTGTTTTAACTGGCTATAACCGCATGAAATATTCTATTAAAGTTTGTCCTAAAACACGTACAACATGTTTCGAAATTATATGCATGCGCGCAGAATGCAAGTGAAACTATAAACAATAGATAAAGCATATTATATCAATTATAAACTGGCCAAGAGTTTATACGCGTGATGCTAATATAAAAAACATAGTTGTTTGCAGCGTAGATGAAGCTGTGGATGGAAGAGCGGGTTCAGGAATGGGTAATTCAGATTTACGAAAGTGAGAGAAACTACCTTACTTTCTGCAATTCTGCTTCCAAGCTAAATACCAGAAATAGATAACAGGCACAAGCGACTAATTTTCATTAATTCTTAGCTTTGTATTGTGTACTTAGTAAATAACTGAAACACCATGCAGGGACATGGCACTTGGAATGAATAAGCTGCAAATTGTCATGAAGATATGTAAGGATGCCGAATAACCAAATAAAGAAATAAGTATTTGAATATATCTATATACCAAGGGTCTTTTCCCCTTATAAGGAAAGTAGCCAGCCAAGTCACACCCCAACCCCCACCTATTCCACTCACATTCACCACCTGTTTCCCTTTCATCTCGCTTGGATGAAAGCTCATCCCTGTCTCTTGCCCACTGCCGGGTCAGAAGCAATGCAAGAATAAGCTGGATAAAATGAGTAACTAATATCTATTAGATAAAAAATATAAATTGATAAATTAGTAAGCGCTGCCCAGTGGCCTTATGGCCTCTGAGCGGTAGGTTCGAGCCCTACACTCGACGGTTATAAAATTGATCTCATTGATGTCGCTGTCCCCTAGAGAATTTCACACACACACACACACACACACACACACACACACACACACACACACACACACACACACACACACACACACACACACACACACACACACACACACACACACACACACACACACACACACACATATATATATATATATATATATATATAAAAACATATATATATATAAATATATATATATGTATATATATACATATATGTATATATACATATACATATATATATATATATATATGTACATATATATATATATATATATATATATATATATATATATATATATATGATAAAGGTGGAAAATAGAAATCACGGGTCCAGTTCCGAGCTTCTGAGGTTATTCCTGACCGGTTTTGTTCTATGCTTCTTCCTCTGAAGAAGCATAGAGCGAAACCGGTCAGGAATAAACTCAGAAACTCGAAGCTGAGCCCGTGATTTCCTTTTCCACCTTCATCGACTTGTCACAATGTACCAACATATATATATGATATATATACATATATATATATGATATATATGTACGTGTATATATATATATATATATATATATATATATATATATATATATGAGAGAGTGATAGGTGGGGAAGGGTAAACGAAGATGGGCTAAGAATACATTTATTGTTCTTACGTTTCGGTTATTATAACCTTCCTCAGAGAACTTGTTACAGAACATCTTGGTCACAACATTTATACCCGTAGTGGGGGAACTTGTGAAGCTTCGAGTGTCAGGTTTTTTCTAGCGCATTAATTATTAAGAGACTGGCTGCTTTAGATAGGCATATAAATCCTTCTCTGTCGTTATTATTTTCTTGGACATTTATATGTGCAGCTTCAACTGTCTTTCTCATCTTCTTTTGTAATCCTTTGTGTAAAATTTCAACTTTACTCCATTCGGGAAGGTTGTTGCATATTTCGAGGTGGCGGACCAGGGAGTTGGACGTTCTGTGTGCTTTTAAATCATTCCTATCTTCGTTTATCCTCTTCTCGATTCCTCGACCTGATTCACCGATGTAAGCCGAGGGGCAACCACTACATGGAATGCGGTAGATCACACTGAGGTCGTTGTTGTCATTAGCGTGTTTTTTAAACATTTTACCTATTTTATTGCATGATACCTTGGCGATGTTTATGCCACCTTTCAGTAAATATCTATCAATAATTTCGGTTTTATCAGAATTAGGTACAGTAATGAAATGCGGTGTGACTAGGTTTTTTGTTATTGTATGGTCATTTGATCCGGACGCTTGGTCGTTTGGTCCGCTGGTTTGGGCGTTCGATTTATCGTGGATTTTTCTAGCTTTGCCTTCTGTTTTGGTTATCAGGCCGCCTGGATATTTTAATTCTTTAAAAGTTTTTCTGATAAAAGGCAACTCGTCTTCAAGGAACTCCTTGAAGACGAGTTCTCTTTTATCAGAATTTTCTTTAAAGAATTAAAATATCCAGGCGGCCTGATAACCAAAACAGAAGGCAAAGCGGTGGAAAAGTAGCTTGAGTGAAGAGAATGCCTCCATCGTGGTAGTAATGTTACAGGTGAAAAATGTAATCACACATTTGTCAATAACGTTATTACCCTAACACCATTAATAAAAAGGTGGTAAATGTCCATCAAAGGTTAAAAGAAGAACAGAGCCAAGGGGTTTATTCGATTCCGTGTAAAGGTTGTGACTTAGTTTACATCGGACAGACTGGAAGGGATTTGAATACCAGGATGATTGAACATAAACGTTCCATTAAATATGCACAAGATAGCTCAGCTGTGTTCCAACATGTTAAGCAATTTAAACATTGTTTAGATTGGGACAGAGCTGAGCTTATTTATAAATCCAGATGTGAGTTCAGGAGAAAAATGGTAGAATCTACGATCATTGAATTTCAGCCCAACATGAATATTTCAAAGGGGCAATGGTCCCCGGACATAATGTCCGGACTCTTCATCTCCAACCGAGTGAAAGCTCATTTGCCTCCTGACCTCACATACGGAGTGAGAAGAGGGTAGAGATATCTTCCCATGTTTTCCTTTCTTTTGTTAAGGGTGCTACTTAAACAGTACGCCCTCTCTCTTATTTGTATCTACTGAAGAGGATTGCAGTTTGCAATCGAAATATATAGATTCCCCGTTTCCAGTCTTTTCTACTCCAACAGTGGTTTCTACGTTATTGACAAATGTGTGATTACATTTTTCACCTGTAATATATATATATATATATATATATATATATATATATATATATATATATATATATATATATCAATAAACGAACTCTTATTGATATCGATCTCAATCGGACCGGAAACCGGAAATCCCTCAAGGGCACACGTTCCCTCCGCCCCCTAACTGGCTGAGTGGTACCGTGAAGGCAATGGAGACGACTGATTTGCCGAGAGTGGTGAAGTGACGGCAACGGAGACGACTGATTGGCTGAGAACGGTGACGTCACGTCAACGAAGACGACTGATCGGCTGCGAGCGGGGTTGGGTGCAGCTTGTATATACATATATGTATATATATATATATATATATATATATATATATATATATGTATGTACATATATATATGTATGTATATATATATACATATGTATATATATATATATATGTATGTACATATATATATATGTATGTATATATATATACATATGTATATATATATATATATATATATATATATATATATATATATATATATATATATATATACAGACATGACAGAATTGAATAGACACCAAGACAAATCGTTTAACTTATTAAACAAGCAATTGATACAATTAAAGTGCTTATAAAGGGTCACAATGTGAATAACTAATACTTGGTTGACATCCCCTTTGTTTTTTTGTTTTTTTCAATGTAAGGACCCTTCTAGGCATGCTAGTGATTAGTTTATGAATATCATCTTGAGAAATCTCTTGCCATGTTTCCCGTAGTAATCCTAAGAGTTCGGGCTTTGAAGATGGCTTCCTGTTCTTTTTGCGAAGTTGTCGGTCTAATATGCCCCAGAGGTGTTCAATAAGGTTCATATCCGGGGACTGACTTGGCCATGGAAGTTTCCTAATCCCATTTTGACTCAACCAATTTTGTATTGCTTGAGCAATGTGACAAGGAGCACACCATCTTAAGAGCCCAATACTTTCTGCGCTTGATATTGGCTGAACGAAGGAGTGGTTCCCTTCTTGCAGCTCTGCCATACTAACCCAGCTAACGGAGATACCTGACAGCTGTTCTAGGACTGACATCAGCTTGTGATGCTATGTTAGAGGCCTTGCAACGTGGATCCTCTTCGACATTTCTTTTGATAAGACGCAAGGTTCTTTCCGAGGGCTCGGGACGACCCGAATGAGGTTTTGTGCCCTTCTTGCCCTCTCTGGTGAATTGTACGATTACTCTATTAACGGTAGAAAGGGGTATTGACAGAATTTGTGATATTTTGCGTTGTTTAAGTCCACCTTCATGTTGACCCACAATACAGCCTCGCTGAAATTCAGATAGATCTACTGCTCCTTTGGTTCGTGGCATGCTTGATTAATCTCGTATGTAATCTACAACATAAATCTAGGTAAATATATCATATTAGATAAATTTGAATAACAGTAAGCATTAAATACGAGCAGAAATGCATTGTTCTTATTGTCTATTCAATTATGTATATATATATATACATATATATATATAGATAGATAGATAGATAGATAGATAGATAGATAGATAGATAGATAGATAGATAGATAGAACTCTGAATGGGTCCCAGTGAACAGATATACATTTTTATCAACCACAATTCACTTTAATTCTAAGCCATCAACATCGAGAGACTCGAGGAGGCCTACATGCAGTAATTGAAACGTGGTACAGCCAAGGACTCGAACTTAGTGCTATCATTTGTCACGTGGTAGCATTAGGTTCGTGTCCTTAGCTGTACCACATTTCAAT
>NC_134802.1:13586317-13588817 GCF_046742065.1 Oratosquilla oratoria | reverse complement strand
GTCTTCACATAAACAAATAACTATGAAAAAAATAGAGATAACACAAAGAGCGCCAAACAATATTGTTTCCAGCCTTATTGACAGAACACACAAAGAAAGACCAGATAAACTTAAATATTAGGATCACAAGAAAAAAAAAAGTGAGGTGATATGACTGCCGTTTTCTGAGTAATGAAAAAGTTGACATAAACAATAAAGTAGAATCCTTATTGGAGATGGAAAAAGAATTAGAAGATGCATTATCATACAGACAGTATATATACAGAATTAAAAGATGCATTATCATACAGACAGTATATATACAGAAACATTTTAGGGAACACGGAAATATATGTCACACAAGCCTGAGAAAATTGTCACATGTTTTCCTGCCCGGACATTTGGTTCATCTGTGACCTGAGGACTGTTGGTAATTTTCTCAGGCTTGTGTGACATATCTTTCCGTGTTCCCTAAAATATTTCTGTATATGTACTGTCTGTATCTCCTTTAGACGTTCGGACTACGTTTCTTATTTACCAGTGTTTTTTCTGCAATATATACATACATATATATATATATATATATATATATATATATATATATATATATATTTATGTATGTATATATATATGACGTAAGCAGGTATGCTTTTTCAAAGGAATGGGTTTACAAACGGGCTGTGGGCATTTTATACATGGGGTGGACCTCACTACTTCCCCGTGTTACCATAGTTGGTGACAAGTGTGAACATTACATATTCATTGTGGCTAATGTTAAAGTTTAACAATTAAATATGATGACAACACTAATAACAAAGAAAATATTAATAGTAGTTGTAACAATAATAATGATGATAATAACAATGATAAAAAATTAAAATTTGAATATTTAAATACTATAAGGAAAGGATAGGCCCAATTAAAAACGACGAAAATGTCACGATAGAATCGGAGGAAAAATGAGTGAGGCATTTAACAAATATTTATTCGCGGTGTTTACTAAGGAGAGGGTAGATAAAGCATCTGACTGCGATCCAATTTTCAGGGGGAATGAAGAAACTAGACTATCTAATATCAGTAAGGTAGACGTATTCAAACAGATTGAAACACTTAAAGCTACAAAATCCCCGGGTCCAGATGATTTTTTTTTTTTCGAGAGTGCTTAAACAGCGTAAATTTGAAATCTGCTACCAGTTAACAGAAGTATTTAATAAGTTGGTAGACACTGGTTTCGTGTCTATAGCTTGGGGGCAGGCAAACGTTGTTACTGTCATCAAAAAGGGAGTTAAATTGTCCATATGCAACTACAGCCAAATCAGTTTGACATCAGTTATGGGTATAATGCTTGAATCAATAATAGCTAGTAGAATCAAAGATCACATCGAGAGACATAATTTGATTAAAGGATCACAGCATGGTTTCTCAAAGGGTAAGTCATGTGTGACTAATCACTTAATTTCTTTAAACTAAAGTATATAAGGCGTCAGATAACAGTGAAAGTTACGGTGTTATTACCTTGACTTTAGCAAAACGTTCTACAAAGTGCCCCACTAGAGACTACTAAATAAAATCAAAGCCCATGGCATAGGAGGAAAATTGTATGAATGAATTATTGCTTGGATTAATGACAGAAAACAGCAGGTCATCACAAATGGTGTAAAATCCAAATGGGGGAGTGTTTCTAGTGGAGTTCCCTAGGGCTCGGTTTTGGGTCCTTTATTGTTCAATATGTACCTAAACGACTTGGACAATGGGATTAATAGTGATGTTAGTAAGTTTGCGAACGATACTAAAATAGGGCGTTTAATTAGGTCAGGAGACGACGCCGAAATTCTGCCGGAAGATCTTAACAAATTAATCACATAGTCGATTAAATGGTAAATGGACTTCAATATCTCAAAGTACAGAGTGTTAAACGTAGGGCTACACAACCCCGAAAGTAGATATTGTTTAGATAACACGATGTTAGGGAAAAATAAGTGCGAGAGAGGCTTGGGAGTTCTAGTGAGTCCCGACCTCAAATTCAGGAAACAGTACATTAGCGCCAGGAATAAAGCTAACAGACCATTAGGTTTCATTGCTAGGACGATTACGAATAGAAGTGCAGAGGTAATTATCAAACTCTATCTGGCGTTAGACCCATCCTTGACTATGCGGTACAGTTTTGGTCTCCGTCCTATAGAACGGACATCAATTCACTAGAATCAGTACAAAGTAGAATGACCAAAATTGTACATGAAATTACGAGGAGAGGCTTAGACACCTTAACTTACACTCTTTGGGAAGACGCAGAGTGCGAGGTGATCTAATAGAGGTGTTCAAGTAGATCAAAGGCTTTAACAAGAGTGACGCAAACAAGGTCATCATATTAAAACAATAGGCCAGAACTCGCAATAATAGATTTACATTGAACAAATTTAGATTTAAGAAGGAAACAGGCAAGAACTGGTTTACTAATAGGGTGGTCAACGAATGGAATAGAGTGAGCGCTGAAACTATTGGTTGTTTTAAGAAATGGTTA
>NC_134802.1:13578817-13581317 GCF_046742065.1 Oratosquilla oratoria | reverse complement strand
GTGTGTGTGTGTGTGTGTGTGTGTGTGTGTGTGTGTTTATGTATTCATTACAATTTGTAATAGTGTGACTGTGAAATATGATGTTAGTCTTCATTTGATGTAAATCGAACAATATCTGAGGAAGTTATAGCGATATACGAAGAAGGAACATGCCGACAGGAGACCTTTTGGTCCATGATTATGTCAACATATTTGATGACCTTGACCTTGGCTGTGATCCGATTATTTCAAAAATTTATTGGACCACATAGGGATAACTAATTAATCTGAACGTTTCATATCGACTGATTAGACTGTTTTACTCTATCCTACTAACAAAGAAAAGGAAGGCGTCACCCCCTTCCCTGGATTTTTGTCCGGGAGAAGTAAAAAAAAGAAAGAAAGAAAAAAAAAAAAAAAAAACTGTGATGAATGGGTTGCTATCCAAAACAGCCAAATAATATCTTCTTAAATCAATGAACACGATGTAATTACTGAGATTTAAACATCAAGAGAAGTGCTGTAGCTACCCAAGAATACCAATACTGTCACAATATGAACGATAACTGAAGGTAGAGTTCAATATAGAAGCAACAGAGATACTTATTTTGTGGTACAATTCGGAAGAAAAGGAATTATGTTGTTTGAGAACTCGTTTCAAATTCCTCCTCATTGTCTTCACGACTCAGCGAGCCAGAGTTAGTCGGAACGAGCATAGTTGTAACATGCATAGTTGTACAGTAATATTCATACACGTACACAAGAACACATGTATAAATATCTAGCGAGAGGGAACCGAAAGTTGTTATGATCAAGTCGCTTAAACAATCGATGAGCCTCTGTCTTCCTCGTGGTGAGTCTACGTATGATCGAAAAGATGAGTTAGCAAGGTAAAACGATATAGTATTCGTTTTACCTTGGGAGTTAGTATGTAAAGCTGCTGGCGCACTGTTCTTTCTGTCGGAGCAACTATTATCTAACATTATATTCTAGCTGTAGTAAATTCGTTTTTTTATTACAAGCCTCTCGGATACGGCGACATGATCATTACCGACATGATCGATCTCCGAAGCGGCCAGAATTAGTTTCTTGCGACCCAATGACTGCACGACGGTGGTAGGTGGCCACTTCTTGGCACAGGACTCGAATCTATCTACGGCTAAATAATACCACGGGATTTGTAAAACGCACACATACTCTCTCTCTCTCTCTCTCTCTCTCTCTCTCTCTATATATATATATATATATATATATATATATATATATATATATATAAATATATGTATATATACATATGACTCTATCTAGCTAGCTAGTTATCCATTTTATATATCTCTCTCATTCACTCACTCTTTAACTCTCTTTCTCTGTCCCTTCTCTCTCTCTTGCTCTCTCTCCGCTCTTTCTCTTTCTTTTTCCCATCTCCCTCTTTCTCTCCCCAAATAATAAAACTTGATGTCAGGAAATTGCACGGCCTGGATGGTATTGTAAACTGGATACTAAAAGAATGTATAGGTGAACTAATAGACAAAGTATATAAGGTAATAAGCTGCTCAATTAAAGAAGGAAAAATACCGCAAGATTGGAAAATTGCAAAAATCGTACCAATATATATAGCGGGAAACAAGGCCCAACCAATTGCAGACCGGTCTCCCTTACAAGTACAGTATCCAAAATCTGTGAAAAATTGATTAAAAATAGAACAAAACACCTGGAGGAAAACAATATACCAAAACCAATAAAATTCGGATTTAGACAGGGAAGGTCATGTGCAACAAATTTGATCTGTTGCTATTCAAGACTAATATACATAATACAGGAAAGGAATGAATGGACTGATTGTGCTTTCCTAGACTTACGAAAAGGTTTTGATACAGTACCACACATAAATCATTAAGAAAACTGAAAACCGTGGGAGGGATACAAGGAAAACTATTAAAATGGATAAAGAATTTCTTGTATGAAAGAAAAATGAGAGTAGTGCTCAGAGACAAGAGATCTACTTGGAAATAAGTGATTAGAGGTGTCACATAGGGATCAGTATTGGCTCCGATAATTTTTGCTATTTAAATAAATGACATGGATGAGGGTGTAGAATGTTACATGAACTTCTTTACAGACGACGCAAAACTGGTGAGGAAAGTAAGTACAGAAAAAGACTGAGTCGCTACGGAGAGACCTAAACAGGGTTTGGAATGGAGTCAGAAGTGTGAAGTGGACTTCAACATAAAACATTGTAGCATAATGGGATTTGGAAAAATAAAAAAGAATATCAGGACAATATAAAATTGGGACAAAGGAAGTAAAGAAAGTGAGTTCTGAAAAAGATCTGAGAGTAATTATCACAAAGGACATGACTCCTGATAAACAGATAGATAAAATTGTCGGAGAAACCTACAACTTGCTAAGATCAACAAAGGTGGCTTTTACCTACTTGGACGAAGAAATGGTGAAAAAAATACTAGTCACATTGATAAGGCCAAGATTGGAGTACGCAGTAACATTATGAACACCCCAGTAC
>NC_134802.1:13568817-13573817 GCF_046742065.1 Oratosquilla oratoria | reverse complement strand
ATTTTCATTTACTATTATCTGTTAATTTATCATTTACTATTTTCCTGTTTGTTTATCATTTAACTATACCTATGCATTTATTTATTTTGTTTATTAGTATTTATGCTTATATATATATATATATATATATATATATATATATATATATATATATATATATATATATATATATATATATATATATTTTTTTTTTTTCATTATTATAATTTTTTCGCATCCGACCTAGTTATAGACCAAAAGGTCTCCTGTCGGCATGCTTCTCCTTTGTAATCCTTTGTATGTGGATCGGTGGACCCACAGGAAGGAAGTGAAGATCGTTGGTATCAAGGCTGAAGTGGAAAAATGTGGATCCTATGAGTTCAGAATGAAATGGATAGGTACGAGTCATTGGGGGTAAAAATGAAGACCTGCTGATTTTGGAACTGGATCCGTTATGTCGTCCAGGCCCGTTGAGTATCAGGTTAAATTCTAAAAGCCAGCGGTGACTGCCATCTACCTGGCTACCTGAGCACATAGAGTAAAGTTTGTGACTTCGTTTGCAACTTCTAATAGAGGCTGCTTCGGGTGGCATTTTCATTCTTCAGGGTTAAGCCACGTGTTGAAATGTAAAGTGACTTTAATGACTCAGTTTCACAGGGAGAATCATGTTCTTTATCATTCATACCAGTCTTTCTGATAAGATATTTTGCACTGTGGAATGAAGTAGCGTTCAGATTTTCAGAACTTTTAATGTCCATTAATCTCGCTGATTAAGATAGAATACCCAACACACTACAAGGAATCCGAATTCTCTGTAACATTTAATGGGTTGAGGAATTTACAATAATATTTTGTAACGAAAATAGAGAGTAAAAATCTTATCTTACCTCATGCTATTTCATTTTATTTTATTTTATTTCTTATTCTATCCTACTCTGTCTAGTTATCTATATTTTTTCGTTTATTTTACTTATCTATTTATTTACCTATTTATTCATTTACTCATTTATCTACTTAATTATTTATTTCTCTCTATATATATTTATCTATCCATTCATTAATTAATTCATTCATTCATATATTTACATATTTGTTAATTTTTTATTCACATATTTATCTATTTCTTTATTTGTTTCGTGCACCATTTTTAGTGTCAGAAATCTGTCTCATCTCTCTCATACCTCCAATTTACAAATTTCCGATATAATGGTGAAACATTTATTAAAATGTTCCGTGTCCATCATCATTGCTGCATTAACCAAAGCAATTCTGTCTGCAAAATACGTGAGTTTTATCGTAAGTCATCTTACTATATGTATTAAATACTAAGCAAGGAAAAACATTTTATTCATTTATTTATTTATTTGTTTATTTATGTATTTATTTATTTGTTTATTTATATATTTATTTATTTGTTTATTAATATATTTATTTATTTATTTATTCATTCATTTACCCATTCATTTATCTATTTATTTATTTATTCATTTATTTACTTTTATTTACGAGAAACGGGCTCCACCAGACCCCATTGCATGGGGCTTGGACCTTTGTGCAGAGTTCGCTTCGCTCGCAGCCAGTTGACTCCTTTGCCATGACGTCAACCCTCTCGGCCAATCAGCTGTCTCCGTTGCCGTCACGTCACCACTCTCGGCCAATCAGTCGTCTCCGTTGCCGTCACGTCACCAATCTCTTAGCCAATCAGGGGCCGGAGTGGAAGTATCCGCTTGAGGGATTTTCGGTTTTCGGTCCGATTTAGAGAGGGATTATTTTATTAGTATATACATTAGATTTATTTCTTCATGTCAGGACCTGCCGTGGTGCTGTGTCTTGCTGCATTGCTTCTGACTCAGTGGACGGGAGTAATAACCAAATGGGTGTTGGGTGTGTATGGGATGGTGGAGGATGGGTACATGCCTTGGCTGATCCTGGGGTTGAGAGGTTATGTTCACCTTTTGTTAGGTCTCTTTTAACGCCTTCGGCATTGTGATGTCATATTATAGATTTTCTTTTACTTCATACAAAGGGATTCCTTTCTCTCCTCAAATCAAGAACAAAACCACGAGAGGGGATGAAATCCATACCTTCGTCTAGGCCAGGGGTTTGCAACCTTTTTAAACCCGCGTGCCAGTCAGCCAATCTTCAATGCAAAAATTCCTCATGTGCAAACCAAAATTACTGGAAATATATCATTATCTACTGTCTCTTAAGTATTGAGGAGAATTTTTTTCAAATATTAAAAAAATACACTGGAAAGATAAAATCAAAGAATCCTGTAAACGCGATTTGTAAGTTGTGTCAGATTGAATGAATACGAAATTTAGTGAAGTAATTTATACTTAAAGGTCTTTTTTTTTTTGTCTTTATGTACAATTCTCTCATATAAAGTCACACAATTCAAATACTCAAAATTAATCATCAGCAAAAAGTAGACAATAATTCTTAATTTCACATAGATTTAACAAAACTTTCAATTCGACAGAATGATTTGATCAAATATAAAAACATTACATAGTTCTCTCACTCATCATCACCCTCCAATGAGTTGGAAAGTGAGAGACCTACTGGTAGGGCAAACCATTTCAGTTTCGGCAACTTGCTGTGCTCTTTTAGACCGATATTTGGACCGTCTCTCCACCTGGCCATTGCTGTCGGGAACCAATGCAAGAAGCATGCAGCAGGTCCCAGGAATCGAACTGACGACCACGTGTTCATTAGTTCGACACAGTATCCTCTGGGCTACCGCGGTGCCCACATACAGTACATGCACACACACACACACACACACACACACACACACACACACACACACACACACACACACACACACACACACACACACACACACACACACACACACACACACACACACACACACACACACATATATATATATATATATATATATATATATATATATGCGAGAGAGGTTTTTGAATGATTGTTTGAACTCGTGACGGCGACATGTAACCGTTCTCGCAGGCTAAGGGTATACCAGACACCACAAGATATAGTCAAAAGAAGAAGAAGAAAAAAAAGTGAGAGGGAGTTGTAGAGATACTAATTTTTTTTTTTTTTTTTGCGAGTTCTTTATGAATAAATAGTTCCGAATTAGATATGTGTTTTTCAAAGACTGGTGACAAAAGAGAAATAATAAGTTTTATTTATAAGTATGCAAGTAGAGAGAGTAAGATACCTACTTTCCAAATGTAGCAAAGAAAGTTAAGTTACACGGCCGAACATAAGTATCATGTAACGAAATAATATAACGCTTCCCTAACTAGTACATCCTATTTCTAAATACCACTTTCCTTAGGTTATACATCCCAAGCTAAATTTCACTTTCCCTAGCTAAAACATCCTAGGCTAATTTTCACTTTCCCTAGCTAAAACATCAAATGCTAATTTTTACTTGCCCTAACTAAAACATTCTAAGATATCACACTTGAGTGGTCTGGAATGATAATATTTAATGCTGAACAGTTTAGTACTTACTACAATCAACTCAGATAAAGATAACGGGACAGCCAGGCCTTGAGACTTTAGGGGAGGGGGACGTGCACCCCTTTGGAGGATCTAAGCAAAAAGAGGGAACTTACGAAGTCATAATCTGCCTTTTATAGTCACAATAAGGCTTGATTCACACTATCGGTCCGGTCGCGCTCCGCTCCCGCTCCTCTCTCGGTCCGGTCCAATATTGTCTCATTAATTTCAATGGAAGCATTCACACTGGCGCTCTCGCTCCGGTATCGCTCCGGTCACGGTTCCGTCAAAAGATATTTTTACTGGAGCGAGAGCGGAGCGTGACTGGATCGTGAGCGCCAGTGTGAACTCAGTTGCCACGGTCCTGGTCCACTCCAGTCGAGATTCAGCCTTCATATAAGCAAGTAGTGTTACCTGCTGTCCTACCAAACCATGGATAATCCAAAGGAAAGACCACAATGGGATCATGAGAAAGTTAGAAAAATTATAAAAATACGTTTTCTTTTTATTTATCACTGATACAATGACAATGCGTACAGCGAGGATATACATAAGCACCAACTGAATAAAATATAACCTACAAAACTTACTTTAATTTTGTGGATTCAGATAGATAAAATGCTAATAGAATTAGTCAAAAGGTAAACCAGAGCTGTATGACCTGACTTCGCTGCACTACAGTGATAATGTGGCGAAAAGAAGAAGCTGTGTTGAAATAAGCGGGCAGCTGGGTTGTGAAGGTAAGAAATTCCATACAATAGCCTAATGTCCACTGTGGAAATGCATTTCTTATCCTCACTAAACAATTTTCCTATACAATAATGTTTGCATACTTATCATATTGCCAAGGTACTGAGAGAAAAAAAAATACACATTATTAACCGAAGAAAGAAATTCCATATGTATAATAACAACCTATTATCCACTGCGGAAATGCATCTCCTTAGCTCACTCAACAAATATTCTTACACAAGTTTGTTTGTCTACTTATATTTTATCATTTTGCCAAGGCATTGAACCAGCTGGGGAGCTGAAATAATCTTTCAGTGTTTCTCTCACGCCAAAAGCCTCCTTTGTAGCATTTCCCCCTCTTCCTCTCATTGGACGTACTGTGTTTGATGGAGGCATGACAACAGTATCTGGTAATGCAACAGCATTTGGGTGTATCAGATTGTGAAGTATGCATGTTGTTGTAATGATTGCATTAGCGTTAGAAGGCATAGCTTTAAGTTTCCTTAAATATATTCTGAAGGTTTGCACTAGAATACCAAATGTGCACTCAACTATCCTCCTGGCTC
Organism: Oratosquilla oratoria; assembly: GCF_046742065.1. Classification (NCBI taxonomy): domain Eukaryota; kingdom Metazoa; phylum Arthropoda; class Malacostraca; order Stomatopoda; family Squillidae; genus Oratosquilla; species Oratosquilla oratoria. The sequence goes on along the minus strand of NC_134802.1, from coordinate 13,569,057 downwards.
TAGATAATCTATAATTAAAAATCTTCTTCTCTACCTTATGTTCAGTCTGTGAACCTGGGTAGGGCCTCATCAAATTTCTCTTCAGCGGGAAAGCCTCATCTCCCACTATAACGTATGGTGCAAGCATATCAGTGTCAGGAAGTGCAGCATCTTCTTGTACATTTCAGGTCATCCTCAATTTTGAATAGTATTTTCTCAAATGTTCCTTTGTTCATTCTGAAATAGCTGTGGAATTTACTC
>NC_134802.1:13553817-13556317 GCF_046742065.1 Oratosquilla oratoria | reverse complement strand
AAAGGATTTGATGAAATATAGTACATACCACGTTCTACACGAGTGCCCTCGGCATAATGATTAGTCCGTGAACTAATTCGTTCTGTTTTGAAGGGTCAGTGTAGTACAGGCGGTACAGTCCTTGCTTTATATGAAGCATTCCGCTCTGGCGGGGGTTCGAATCCCAGCAGATGAGTTTATTTCCAATTGTCAAAAAATGACACAAACACTTGTCGGAAGACTAGCCTGCATAAAGGATTTGATTAAATATAGTACATACCACGTTCTACACGAGTGCCCTCGGCAGAATGATTAGTCCGTGAACTAATTCGTTCTGTTTTGAAGGGTCATTGTAGTACAGGTGGTACAGTCCTCGCTTTATATGAAGCATTCCGCTCTGGCGGGGGTTCGAATCCCAGCAGATGAGTTTATTTCCATATATATATATATATATATATATATATATATATATATATATGTATGTATATGTATATATTCTCTTGTAAACATACGAGGTTGAAAGTTAAGAGGATTCACTGTTGATTATTTTATTGCGTGTAGCTTCAATACAACGCACAATCTTTTTATCTTCAGATTTGACGTATCTTAATAGTTCTCCTATTGTTGCCGACATTTCGGAACTTCCTGGTTCCATCTTCTGGGCAATCTGATGTGCAGGGTCCGTGGATGTCTTATTTTTACTTGGAGTTAGGATCATAGGGTTTTCTGCAGGAAGGGGTTTCCTCTGATTGGTAGCCTTGGACCAATTGGGGATTCAGGTTACTGGAGGTCTGGGAGACCTTTCCCAGTGCTTGTAGGGGTTCTGTTTGTGTTCAGTCTCTTCATGGATGGTAAGACCCCCAGGTCTTCGATCTGGATGTTGATGTTAGGATGGTTATTTTGTATGTATTTGGCTTCCAGGAACAGTAGCCGTCGGGCATCCGATTCCCTGTCTATGATTGTTGTATTGTTGTCTAGGTATTTTCTTATTAATGTTTTGTTGTGGGAAGAGGTATAGTTTGACTTGATTAATCCGTTGGACAGGTGGCATGTTAGGCGTCGTGTTAAATGTGTTGAGATCCACACGCCTCACTATTGCATTTGTATTTTTATACAACGTGGTCTTCTTGTAATGGTGTTTTTGTGATGGTGGGTTGGTCACGGATAATCATTTGGGCTGTTTTCTTAGTATTGTAATATATGATGAGTTGGATTTGTTTTTCGGGGTCTGTTGTCTATATGTTCTTGTTTATGTTTTTTTAAACATATTTTCATCTGTCTTATATTCTGTTGACATGTGATTCTTGTAATATAACTTGATGGAATTTTTGCTGTTAGGTATCGGGTTACCTTCTTTTGTGTACCATTTGTCTAGGATCTTGTTTGTGATGTGTATTACATCTGAATTTGTGTATCCGTTGTTAACCAGGAGCTGAGCTAGTCCCACCAGTTCCTGGTATGTATTTCTCCATGTGGAGCAGTGTGAAAGGGCCCTCCTGACATATGCGCCGATGGTGGTGCGTAAGTAACGGGAAGGGCACTTACTCTTTCCATTCAGGCAGAATCCAGGGTTTGTTAATTTTGTGTAAACTGTTGTTAGGAAGCCTGTCTGTTGTGCTGGGACGAGGACGTCAAGGAAAGGGAGGTGTCCATTGTTGGCGTTTTATTGCATATATACAGTATATAGTGTATATGAATATACTTGTGGATGCTTTTCTTGATTTTGGATGATTTTCTTGATTAGAGTTTAATGACAATTCTGCAATGTTGATGTCAGGAGGCTGCGGTATACTTGAGACACCCAACGTGACGTTGTAGTCTCATAATGTAAGGCCTAGATTTCGAATCTCATTGGAAGAGTCGTTTCACACACGTGCGCGCACACACACACACACACACACACACACACACACACACACACACACACACACACACACACACACACACACACACACACACACACACACACACACACACACACACACACATACACACACACACACACACATACACACACACACACACATACACACACACACACACACACAAACACAAACACATACACACACACACACACACACACACACACACACACACACACACACACACACAAACACAAACATACACACACACACACACACACACACACACACACACACACACACACACACACACACACACACACACACACACACACACACACACACACACACACACACACACACACACACACACACACACACACACACGTGTGTATCAGAATATCTACCTTGACACATGTGTAAGGATGTAGACACTGAATTCAGGTAGATAAGTGTTCATGCCATAACTTAGGTACAGTCACGAACTAAAGTTATAACCCGCGCTACAGTTCTAACAACATCAATATGATTCTTTTTCGTTTTTCGAGTGCGTGATATATTTCCCTAAGTTTCAACTTACAATTATGTAATTTTCTTGAATAAATAAGAAAAAAGAATTGCCAGACAATGAATTCATTTTTATATCATCAAAATTTCTG
>NC_134802.1:13533817-13541317 GCF_046742065.1 Oratosquilla oratoria | reverse complement strand
ACGGCACATTACGAAGGACTATTGTGCGACATGGTGAGGGGTCTAATGCAAGGTACCGGAGACTACGGTATGATGTAGGAGACTTTTGTACCGAATGGGGGCTAATCTACTGTAGGACGGAACCAATGCAAGGAATGGAGGGATACTGTATGACATCGGGGGTTACTGCACGGTATAAGGGACTAATGCACGGCATGAGAGACTACTGCACAATATGAGAGACTATTTATTGTTTGGTATAGGGGACTACTACGCGGTATGGGGGGCTCATACTCCAAAGACTTGGTGTCTACTGTACAGTATGAGGAACTACTTTACTTTTTTGGAGGACAGCCCGGATATTCATACCGACTACCTACAATCCTCTAGGGCTAGTTAGAATACATTCTGTCAAATAACTTTTGATGTTGAAGAATTAATATGTCAGAGATCGTCTATACCCGTCTGAGGTCGGACAAAAACTACATATTTCACTCAAGCCATCGCCACATAATTTCCTGTGAATAAAAGAAAGTCCCAACATCTGAAGAGATAAGAGGACCTTTCAACCCTTCCCGCTGAATTTTAGGACTTCAGTCGTTTATTCTAACTGCCGCCTGGTGGTTTTATTCAGTTGGAAGAAGACCCCTTCGTAATGAAAGGTTTAGGAACATTGGGCTGTATTTAGCACAATTCACGATTTTGTTTTGATGAACATCAAACAATTTTGTTCACCCTTGGGAAACTGCACTTTTAGAGGTTAAAAATCACCTCGATCAGGCTAATTCAAATAATTACGTTAATAGATATTACACTTATTTGATAGTTTTACTCTGACTTAATAAAAAAATAATTAACTATTTTACGCAGCTGCTGATGCACGTTGTTCCCAATTGCTTAGCACTGTTGCATGTCATGCTGCTGCACACATTTCAACTTTAAACAATTGCAATTTCTCTTGGTAGTCAAATGTATCGCTGCAGCTCATTTGATTCTCTCATTTCTCACTTCCTGAGCTCGGGTTTGAATCCAACGCCTACTGGTATCTGTTACCTGCCCTAACGCTCCGAAAAAACATGGCAAAGGTGATAGATTCGGTCGGAGCAAAGCGGGTATTTACCTAAGCTCCTTACTCAACACCATTTAAATCTACGGATGGCCACAGAAGATTATTGCTACTGCAGTCTTACGTTGTAGATTTTATATAATACAAGCACCTGGCTTACGCCAGGGGTGCTTGGCCTTCGGCAAGACCCGCTGCGCGGATCGCTCGCTTCGCTTTCGTGTAACACGGGCAGTTCTAATCTTTAATTGTTGGTCTCTGTCATAATAAAAGTATAGGTCCAAATACGAATTATCATTTCTCCGTTTCGGCGCCCCTGGAAACGGGCAGAGGCATTGTGTCCAACGTGCAACCTTGACCACGATTGGGATACTTTCTTTTAAATGTCTTGAACCTACGCTCTAAATAGTACAACTGGTATTGCCTGTGTCCTCTTCCACCATTACCACAAAACATTTTTGTAGCCTGCGTAATAGTGCTTCTTGAAATTTTCTACAACCTCGGAAGAAATACGAACACCAAGAACTTCGAGATCTTCGAGACCTTCCAGAAGTTCGAGACCTTCCAGAAGTTCGAGACCTTCCAGAAGTTCGAGACCTTCCAGAAGTTCGAGACCTTCCAGACCTTCGAGAACTTCGGCACTTTCGAGAACTTCGGCACCTTCGAGAGCTTCGGCACCTTCGAGAACTTCGGCACCTTCGAGAACTACGGCACCTTCGAGAACTTCAACACCTTCGAGAACTTCGGCACCTTCGACAACTTCGGCACCTTCGAGAACTTCGGCACCTTCGACAACTTTGGCGCCTTCGAGAACTTCGGCGCCTTCGAGAACTTCGGCGCTTTCGAGAACTTCGGCGCCTTCGCGAACTTCGGCGCCTTCGAGAACTTTGGCACCTTCGAGAACTTCGACACTTTCGAGAACTTCGGCACCTTCGACAATTTCGGCACTTTCGAGAACTTCGAGAACCTCGACAGCTTCGAGAACCTCGACAGCTTCGAGAACTTCGGCAGCTTCGAGAACTTCGGCAGCTTCGAGAACTTCGATACCATGGCTTAACGATGATCGTTCTTTACTCAACGATGATCGTCCACGGCTCAACGATGATCGTCCATTGCAAAACGATGATCGTTCAGGGCTCAACGATGATCGTCCATGACTCAACGATGAGCGTCCATGGCCTAACGATGATCGTCCACGGCTCAAGGTTGAGTCGTCGAAATCGAAATTAGTCGATCGATCGAATCGAGAAAAAAGTCTGACAGACAGACAGACAGACACGAAACCGCTTTTATTTATAAGACAACAAAAATTTAAGATGAAATTACTTTATTGATTCCTTAATGGAGAAATCCTTGCAAGTTTGATATAACGTTGAAAATTTAGCGGCATGTTCTCGTTTTAAAAACACAACTTGCTTTTTGTTTTTCGACAGGTGCTGTTTTGTTATTTTTTTTCGTTTCTGTAACCCATTTCCAAAAATGGCGGTTTCTTCGTTTCATTACTGCTGAAGTTTCAGGCATCTTTCACAGGTTGAATGTACACGTGCCCTTGATATCACGTCGGGCCCTGCCAAAAAAATCGAATAGACCTTTACTCTCGGACAGGGGTCAGCGTGTCCGCATTCTGCCGGGTTCTGACGGATTGGGAAAACCGATCGGGTCACAGATTTTTAGTAATAGAGATATATATACATACATATACACATATACATATATATGTATAGTATATTAATATATATATATATATATATATATATATATATATATTACCAATTTTTGTGTACATTTTATATACGACGCATCGTGTTGTTAGTTTACTTAATAGATCTTTGATTTTGCCGAAGTCTCGGAACTCTTTTGTTTCATCCTCAAGGGCGAAGTGCTGTCTTGTCGTGTCTTTTGGTTATATACGGTCTGTGCGGATTATAGACACTGCGCTGTCGATGAAGTTGTCGCTGATTGGCTGATGCCGGCCAATGAACACGCGTGATGTTCCTATCTTCGGGGAGCTCTCCTAGTAGACCAAGCTGTCTTTTTACTGTCATTCTTTCCCTGAAAGAATGACATGTCTTTTATCTGAATAATTAATGTTGGATGTTTTGTCTGAATCTGGAGGGCTCCTTGAAAAAGCAATCTGCGGGGATTTTGTTCTCTGTCTATCATGGTGGTATTTTGATCTAGGTCTTTTCTTTAAATGAAAAGGAAAAGGAGAAGGAGTACAAGAAGAAGCTGAAAGAGGAGTGGGAAGGAGTGAAGGATAGAGTAGAGCTAGGTGTGGAGGAGGAATGGGGATGGTTCAAGGAGGGAGTCACAAAGTGTGCAAGGATGGTGTGTAGAACAAGAAGGACAGGAGGAAATAGAAGGAAGGGTAATGAATGGTGGGATGAGGAAAGAAAGAAGGTTGTAGAAGAGAAGAAGCAAGCTTTCACAGATTGGTTACAAAATAGGACGAGGGAGTCATATGAGAGGTACAAAGAAAAGAAAAGAGAAGTAAAGCAAAAGGTAAAGGAGGCAAAGAGGAGAGCAGATGTGAAGTGGGGTAATAGTATGACAGAAAATTTTGAAAGTAATAAAAAGATGTTTTGGAAAGAAATTAAGAGAGGAAGAGGAGGCGAATCAAGTAGAGAAGAAAAGGTAATAGGTGCAGATGGAGAGATGATAATGGAAGAGAAGGCAGTAAGGGGAAGATGGGCAGAATATTTTAGGGAGTTGCTAAATGTGAAGGAGGATAGGAAGGGAAAGATAGTTGCAGTGGTAAATGCTAAGAAAATGAGATTGATGAGTGAGGAAAATGGAGGAGAAATAAGGAAGGATGAGGTGAAGGCAGTTGTTAAGATGATGAAAGCAGGTAAGGCACCTGGTCTGGATGGATGCCATGCAGAATGTCTAAAAAAAGGAGGTACAGTGATGGTCGACTGGCTGGTGAGGTTATTTAATGTTTGCTGGAGAGAGGGTAGAGTGCCGGAGGACTGGAGGAGTGCCTGTATAGTTTCACTTTACAAGGGAAAAGGGGACAAGTGTGAATGTAGTAGTTTCAGAGGGATTAGCTTGTTAAGTGTAGTTGGGAAGGCTTATGGGAGGATCTTGGTTGAGAGGATTAGGAGAGGAACAGAGGGAGTAATTGGTGAGAAACAGTGTGGATTTAGGACGGGTAGAGGTTGTGTAGATCAGAGCTTTGTGGTAAGACAGATATGTGAGAAAGCTATAGGAAAGCGGAAGGATGTTTTTTGGGCTTTTATGGATCTGGAAAAGGCTTATGATAGGGTAGACAGAAAGGCACTGTGGGAGGTTATGCAGATATATGGGATAGGAGGAAAGCTTCTAGGAGCTGTCAAGAGTTTTTATGAGAGTAGTAGAGTTTGTGTCAGGATTAGAAATGGAGAAAGTGAGTGGTTTGAGGTAAAGGTGGGACTTCGTCAAGGATGCGTTATGTCGCCCTGGCTGTTCAACTTATACATGGATGTGGTAGTGCGAGAGGTAAATGCAAGGGTAGTGGGTCAGGGATTGGAGATGGTTAAAGAAAATGGAGAAAAGTGGGAGGTGAGCCAGCTGTTGTTTGCTGACGACACTGTGCTTGTGGCAGGATCGGAGGAGGGACTGAGGAAGTTGGTGATAGAGTTTGGGAGAGTATGTGATAGAAGAAAGCTAAAGATAAATGTGGGTAAAAGTAAGGTGATGAGATGTACAAGGGGTGAAAGTGGCAGTAGACTGGAAGTGAGCATTAAGGGAGAGCGACTGGAGGAAGTGGATAGTTTTAGATACTTGGGTGCAAATGTGGCAGGGAAAGGTGGAGTGAAAGTGGAGGTAGAATGTAGATTGAGAGAAGCGAGTAAATGCCTTGGTGGATTGAAGAGTGTAATGAGGAATAGACATTTGGGAATGGATGCTAAGAGGAGACTGTATGAAGGAGTGATTGTGCCAACAGCACTGTATGGGGCAGAAACATGGAACATAAGAGAGGAAGAGAGAAGAAGTTTGAATGTGTTTGAGATGAGGTGTCTGAGAAGTATGATGGTGGGTACTAGGCTGGATAGAGTGAGAAATGAGGAGGTGAGGAGGAGAACGGGGGGTGGAAAGGGAGTTGGGAGATAGGGTTGATGAAAGAGTTTTAGGATGGTTTGGACACATGGAAAGAATGAGTGAAGAAAGACTATTAAAAGAGGAATGGAAGGCAGATGTTGAGGGAGTGAACATGAGGGGACGTCCTAGGATGAGGTGGATGGATGGGGTGAAGGAGGCTTTGGGGAAGAGAGGAATGTCTGTTGAGGAAGGACGGGAAAGGACAGAAGACGGGTGAATAGAGAATGGTTGTATATGGATGATGTTGTGATGCATGAGGTGGAATGGGCGGGGGGATGAGGTAGTATGTGTGAGCAAAATTTTGACGCAGTCCGAAGGGATTTCTCCCCGTCTTCTCCTTTTATGCATGGGGGGTCGCCGATTTAATGAAGCGGCCTTGCTGTGGATGTGCTGCTGGCGACACTGCTTCTGACCCAGGGCAGTGGACAAGGTGCAGTGATGACCTGTCATCCAGGAGGTGCTGAGATAAGAGGGAGGGTGGAGGGGTGTGGAGTGTATTCAGGGATGGAATGGGTGGGAATGATTTTATGCCTTTTCCTTTTTGGCTACCTCCCTTGTAAGGGGGAAAAACCTTGGTATATGTATGTATGTATGTTATGTTTGGAGTTGTAATGAGACTTAATAGATCCATTGCTTATGAGGAAAGTCGGGCGTCTTGTTCATTCTGTGGTTGTCATACAAATATAATGGTATGGCAACCACATATACATACATACACACATACATACATATATAGATACATACATACACACACACACACACACACACACACACACACACACACACATACATACATACATACATACATACATACATACATACATACATACATACATACATACATTCATTCATTCATTCATTCATTCATTCATTCATTCATTCATTCATTCATACATACATACATACATACATACATACATACATACATACATACATACATACATACATACATACATACATACATACATACATACATACATACATACATACATACATACATACATACATACATACATACATACAGAGAGAAAAAAGAAAGAAGAGTCTAAAGGAAGCGGAGGGAGAGATAACGATAAGCAAAGATGTACACTCACTACAACGTGCAGAGTGTCTTTAGTGGGCTGCATTACTCGCATGCAGCCGGAAGAATTTCGTACTCTTTCTGTGTTAGAAAAGTCTGGCCCGTCTGTCTCCAGCCGTCACCACCATGACCAGGAAAAGTATCAACCTTTCGGTGGCACCTCCGATCTAACTAGAACTAACAAGAACTAACCCTTTTACATTCTAGCTCAAGTAAAGAGCTATTCATTCACCCAAAAATATTTCCCATATGAGAAACCATCCCCACACGATCCCCCTACCGACTGGAAGAGACCAACCACAACGATATCTGCTGCAGTGAGAGGACCGACGTTCCGACACAACCAGCCAGGAGGCAGGTTAATGGAAGATCTGCCGACAGGTATTTACATCCACACTTGTCAAGTGTGAAGGGGCACACGCAGGGCCTTGTTTTTGTCTCCTGCACTGGCAAGCCGGGAGTCTGTTTGCTTGCTTGCTTGCACGAGAACGAAAATTGGCTTTGAATTCGAAACGCTCGTCTGCTTTACTCACACCGCCTCTGCCAGGTTTGATTCGGCAAAAAGAAGTGAAGTCGTTCCTGTAATATATCACCAAGAGACAAAACCTCATATCGTTGTCAGTCTTTGATTAGTCCCCGTGAAGTGATAATCCATAATACATGTGGTGGGTGGTTTATGCATTCGCTGTATGGTCAATGTACGTACAAGAACTATGATAGTTTATACACTATAACCGATTGACACACAGAATGCTCATGGACACTTTGGATCATGGTCACTTATTTCTTCAATCAGTCCTTAGAAAAAAATAATCACACCAAATCTAAGATATTTCACATCAAAGCGGGCAACCTAGCCATATGACATTCTCCGCCAGTTGCACCAGTTTGTCAATTCTCCCCACTGCACTTCCAGAATTAAGACGTTTTATCTTCAACAGGAAATGCTGAGTGACTGGGCGAGTAGCAAAAACAGTCAAGCCGTGTCTCTCAAGCTTCGGAAGGAAGGCTGCAATTCCAATCTTTGCAGAGCACACGCGACTTCAGTCAGCTTCTTAGTGAGCTGTCCTGCGATGGAACAGTGGCCCTTCCCCACCTTTTTCACACCAGAATCCAATTACGTTTTGCTGTAAGATAATAAGCAGACACTGCAGACAGGTCACCACAAGTCAAAAAGGATCTGTACTCCTGTCTTACCAACAATAATTCTCTTCAAATGAATTGCCCTTAACAGCAGGCTAGATCTGTTTAAGGCAAAATAGATTGACTTAATCTATAAGATTATTAGAAAATGTTT
>NC_134802.1:13526317-13528817 GCF_046742065.1 Oratosquilla oratoria | reverse complement strand
TGGTCGGGGTCTCCTTCATAGCAAGAAGGTTAGTATAGCCTTAACCCATTGAATAACACCATCTAGCTTTAGCTATACAAAGATATGCAAATACTGTAGTCATTGACAGTGAGCTCTCATATCCTTCTTCTGCCTTATGTCACCGATAGCTTGGGGAATTGAATCAGAGTTCATCAAGTTACGGTTTCATTTCATAGCTCGATAAACCTTTGCTTTTTCTCAACAGGACCAGAGATTGATTCCCAATAAGCCACTCGTGACTGCCGCAATGTGTGAAGGACAAGGACGATGGCTTTAGTCATAGTTCTCTTGGCGTATTTTCCCAAAATAATTTTGTGTTGTGACGGGAAATCAGCCAGACAAGCAATTACTCACATTCCATTTCTATTGACACTCTATACTTACCCATAAACTATTCATGGATCCAGTACGAAGGCCCCCTAATTCAACGTCCACACCTTCCTGTAAAAAAAAAGAAAAAAAAAAAAAGTGAGAGAGAGAGAGAAAAAAATGCCGTTATACATTGGAACTTCGTGTATCCTCAAAAATAGTTCCAACTTCACAGCGCTCTTTCTCTCTCTCTCTCTCTCTCTCTCTCTCTCTCTCTCTCTCTCTCTCTCTCTCTCTCTCTCTCTCTCTCTCTCTCTCTCTCTCTCTCTCTCTCTCTCTCTCTCTCTCTCTCTCTCTCTCTCTCTCTCTCTCTCTCTCTCTCTCTCTCTCTCTTACTCTCTCTCTCTCTCTCTCTCTCTCTCTCTCTCTCTCTCTCTCTCTCTCTCTCTCTCTCTCTCTCTCTCTCTCTCTCTCTCTCTCTCTCTCTCTCTCTCTCTCTCTCTCTCTCTCTCTCTCTCTCTCTCTCTCTCTCTCTCTCCCTCTCTCTCTCTCTCTCTCTCTCTCTCTCTCTCTCTCTCTCTCTCTCTCTCTCTCTCTCTCTCTCACTCTCTCTCTCTCACTCTCTCTCTCTCACTCTCTCTCTCTCTCTCTATCTATTTATCTATCTATCTCTCTCTCACTTAACATTCTCGCCACAATGTGATAAAGGAGTATTTGATCTTTAGGTCCGTTTTGGATTTTTTTCTTTTTATAAATTTCTTTTTCAGCTTATTCACTCAGCAGCCTTCTTTCATGTCTTAGAATATTACTAAGATCACAAGATACTCAATTTTACAAACTAAGATTTTTAAGACAATAACGAGGCAATATTTGTACTGTGAATATGATTCATATATACAAATATGGAACGTTTAAATTGGTTATGATCACACTGAACGTGACCCATCTGCATTTGTACATTTGGCTTTGCAGTTATTCGTCACAAGGGACATGACCAGACTTATGCATAGAATGAATCATGCCCTCATCTGAAACAACTCCCTCTAGTCCAACTAGTTTGTATGCTTTATTTTTTAATATTCTATTTGCGAAATTATACATACATATGAAACCATCTACATAGGCATTTATTTTATGAAGGATCAGAAATTGTTTGAATTAGCTCTCTGACTGCAGGATTTACCATGTATATATTTTGTTGTCTTCAGGTATGTTTTGCTCTGTGCCCGGTTATAATTATTAGCCAACCACAGCCCATGGCTGGTGACGCACATCAATCATACCTCCTGGCGTCATATTAGGGTAAACGCGTCGGTAGGTTTGGTTGAAATCATTAGCCTCGTACTTTGCAGCTGCAAGCAAAACAGCTCCATTAGAAAACAAAGAATTAGTGCTCTAGACAATCGTTTGACGATCATCACTGAGCCATGAACGATCATCGTTGAGAGATAATCGCACCAAGCAAAACGTACCTTTACTCAGGCGGTAAGTTCATATACGTACACGCATGAACAACGCTCGCGCGCGCATACCCGCACGCACACGCACCCACAGGACAGGTAGGAAATGGAGAAGTGCGAGGATGTTCATTTGTCTTAAGATAAATGTGTCCAGTATATATATATATATATATATATATATATATATATATATATATATATATATATATATATATATATATATATTATATATGTGTATATATATATATATATATATATATATACACACACACACACACACACATACACACACACACACACACACACAAATATAAATAAATAAATATATATATCTATATATATATAGTGTTCCCAGTTTTTTGCATATATACTCGAATACACACACACACACACACACACACACACACACACACACACACACACACACACACACACACACACACACACACACACACACACACACACACACACACACACACACACATATACACGAGCACACACACACACACACACACACACACACACACACACACACACACACACACACACACACAAATACACGAGCACACACACACACACACACACACACACACACACACACACACACACACACACACACACACACACACACACACACACACACACAAAACTCGCTGGCGCAGTTGGTAGAGTCCCTGACTATCACTACGGCTGTCCGGGTTCGATTCCTG
>NC_134802.1:13516317-13521317 GCF_046742065.1 Oratosquilla oratoria | reverse complement strand
TCGCCACAAAACCCTGCAAAAATGAGACATCCAAAGGAAAGTGTGAGGGAAAACTATGTTCTTCCTAATAAACTGATGAAGAGCCTCAGTAATAGATAAAATCAATAAATTTCATAGGAAATTACTGGGGTTTGACAATACTTTAAAAAATCTTGAAATTACGTGTACTGTAATGCAAAGTACGATCTCATAATAGACTTTCATGTAGAAATTACAGAAGAAGATTCAAAATAGACAATTACATATATAAGTATAAATAAAAATGTTGTTTTCCTGTTTTTATGACGTCATCGCTCCATCACAGAACCTGCCAAAAATGAGACATCCTATGTAAGGGTGGAAAGCAAACAAGTGATATACAGATGGAGTAGCAAAACGAAGGTTCTTCTTCGTGCAAAGAATCCTCTAGGGGCCTGGAGTTTCTCATAAGGCCCGGGATTCCTCTGGAGACCCAATGTTCCTATAGGGAGCCAGGTTTCCTCTAGAGACCCAGAGTTCCTCTTGGGGACCTGTGGGTTCCTCTGGGGGAATAAACACCATGTGAGGACGGAGCCTTTATTAATACGACGTTTCGATTGTTACAGCTATTTCAAGTACTTGAAAAAGCTGTTTCAAGCAAAACGTCGTACTAATAACGGCTCCGTCTTCACATTGTGTTTATTTCGATCAATTTTTCGGCAACTGCCGCTTCCATACAAATTCCTCTAGGGGCCCGGGGTTTCTCTAAGGGCCTAGGGTTCCTATACGAGCCTTGGATTCCTCTGGAGGCCCGGAGATCCTCTGGGGGCCTGAAGTTCCTCTGAGGCCCTGGGTTCCCCTTGTGGCCCGAGGTTCCTCTAGGGCCCAGGGTTCCTTTAGGGGGCCCGGGGAACCTCTTAGGGTCCGGGGTTCCTCTGGGGTGCCGGGGTTCCTCCAGAGGCCCGAGGTTTCTCTTAAGGCTCGAGGTTCCTCTGGGTTTCTCTGAGGGACCGGGGATCCTCTTGGAAGCCTGGGGTTCCTCTGGGGGGCTGGGATTCCTCTGGGGGTCTCGGGGTTCGTCTTAAGGCCCGGGGTTCCTCTAGAAGTCTGGGGATACTCTTGAGACCCAGGGTTCTTCTGGGGGCCCGGTGTTCCCCTGAAGGCACGGGGTTCCTCTGGGGGCCCAAGGTTCCTATGCTGGCTCGGTGCTCATCTATGCGGCCCAAGCTTCCTCTGGGGGCCCGGGGTTTCTCTGGGGGCCTGGGGTTCCTCTGGGGCCCCGGGGTTTCTCTGGGGGCCCGATGTTCCTCTGGAGGCTCGGAGTTCCTCGGGGGGTCCGGGATCCTTCTGGGGTCCCAGGATTCCTCTGGGGACCCGTTCCTGTTGAGGCCAGGGGTTCCTGTAGGGGCCCAGGATTCCTCTGGTGGGTCCGGGGTTTCTCTAGGCTCCGTGGTTCCTCCAGCGGCACGACATATAAAGAGATTTTTCCGACATGCCAGCCATTAGGGTGGAGGGTTTGAAGTCAAATCACCCGATGAAGAGGAGCCGGTAATACCGGGTGCACGACTTTTCGTCGCCGTCTTTTCGTCGCCGGACTTTTCGTCGCCGACTTTTCGTCGCCGGACGTTTCGTCGCCGCGACTTTTCGTCGCCGGACGTTTCGTCGCCGCGACATTTCGTCCCCGCGACTTTTCGTCGCCGGTCTTTTCGTCGCCGGACTTTTCGTCGCCCCAAGCATAAATTGTATGCAAAGATTGACAATTGGAAATATATGATTTAATGTCATACTTGTACTTATATTCCTACTCCCAATGCAATAATATGAGTGTGGCAAATAGCTATACATCTCAGTGCCGTATAAACCATTCATTCTTGCCTTAACCAGTCCGACTTGCAAATACCTGAGCCCTAACTTACGTAGATGAAATACAATTTTATTTAAATTACAATAAATAATTTAATACATCATTATCTAAATATATATTTGACACGTCAGTATATATGATAATTCATTATTGGCATATCATACAGTAATAATTTGACACGAAATCATAATTATGAAGCTATTCATTAAAGTGTAAGGGTAAAATCATTTATTATAAAATTAGTAAGTTATTAGTAAATAGTCCATATGTATTGAAATGTAAAGTTCTTTAGTAAGGCTGGACAGACGCTACTACCAATAATCACATCAAGATCAATCAGAAGAAGTATATTGAATTTGGCATTAAATCATATATTTCCAATTTTATATTTCAATTATTTTATATTTCAAATATTGTCAATCTTTGCATACAGTTTATGCTTGGGGCGACGAAAAGTCCGGCGACGAAAAGACCGGCGACGAAAAGTCGCGGGGACGAAATGTCGCGGCGACGAAACGTCCGGCGACGAAAAGTCGCGGCGACGAAATGTCCAAATACAGTTTATAAAATTTCAGAAGAAGCCGCAACGACAATGATCGTGCCAGATGACGACTACTACAACGACGAATCGGATGAATCGATTCCTTTAAAAGTTTGGTAAAGAACTTACCAAGAAAAAGAAGAACTAAAAAGGAAAAGATAAGAAGGAAAAAGAAAGGAAAAAATGATAATCTATAAAAAAAGGAAGAACAACTAAAGTATGGAAAAATATCAGCTCCTGGAGATCAATATTATGATACCAAAAAGGGTTGCCGAAGGCGACATCGATATTTTTTCAAAGAAAAAAATCCGTAAGAGTCTCAGGGCTTTGGAAACGCCCCTTGCGATGATCTTATCGTGGTAAGAACGGTCGCCGTCGTCATTTCAGGCCAAAGGGGTCAAGGCCGGAGGAAAGGGCACGCAGCGCCGTAGGCTAAGACATCGTCGGCGTAGCCGGGACATTGTTGACAAAAATAATAATTATAACAAATAAATAAATAAATAGTTAAATGATAAATAAATAGATATTCATGTTTGATTCTTGCAGACTCCGACAGACTCCAAAAGACAAAATCAGAAGGATCCATAGGGAGCTATAGAAGTTCGTATTGACAAAAATCATAGATTCAGTTCAACATGGAGACTCCGAGAAACTTCGACTATCTCCGACAGATTTCGACAGAGACGTACTACAGATTTCGACAGAGACGTACTACAGATTTCGGCAGAGACGGACGAACAAGTAAAACCAGACAGAAAGACAGTAGTTTGAGAAATAGAAAAAAAATAAGATTATGATTATAGACGTAAATTGACAGACATTCTCCTTGACAAGAATTCTTGCTTCTAAGGCTCAGACATGGTGATGCAATAACCTCTTCAGCATGATGAGGTACTTTAGAATTTTTTGTTCTGACTAGCACCATTCAGCCACAAAATAAACATTCATTTCTGTACAATATTGAAGTTAGTTTGCATTCTTAAAAACCTCATTGATGAATGACAATAAAAATTTCTATAGGCTTCGAAAATTTTTACAAATATTGGAAAAACATATTCGAGATTCCCGCAAAAGCCATGGTCCTTAGGTGGTTCCTGTCCTGGACCTGCGACTCCACTTCGAAGAATAGCAAAATCCTAAGACACAAGAAGGTAGAGACTAAAGAAGTTCTGAGGAACAAATGATAAGTGCCGGTGCCCGACACCGCCAAGGGCTTTTCGCAGCTGGAAGGCCAAATGTCGGGATGGCCTCCGTTCTTTCTCAGAGGGCCATCGCCGCAACGCGTACGTTCCCGGACAGAAGAAGTTGCGAGAAAGACGAACGCGACTCCAAGAAGAAAGACACTCTTCTCCTGTAGGAGAAGCGGCTAGTGACACGTTGAAGAAGACGTATTGGGCCCTCGACAATGATGCTCCTCCAGGAGATGTGACGAGGTGGCGGGCTCCGCTCGCCCTCGGAGTCCGACGCCGTAAATGAAGTTCTCTTGCTGTAGGTGTCCCTTCCCTCATCTCCCCCCCCCCCTTCCTTTTGCCGACAAAGAACCAGAAGGACCCACGGCGAGGCGCCAAGTCGTCAGGACGAGTTTAAGGCATCTCAGCTGATGTCAGACATCCAAGCTGCCACACGCACGTTCGTATATGAGGTATGTTTGTGTATACATATGTCGAGTGCGTGTGTGTGTGTGTGTGTGTGTGTGTGTGTGTGTGTGTGTGTGTGTGTGTGTGTGTGTGTGTGTGTGTGTGTGTGTGTGTGTGTGTGTGTGTGTGTGTGTGTGTGTGTGTGTGTGTGTGTGTGTGTGTGTGCGTGTGCGCGAGCGCGCTGCATGCATTCTGGATAATGTGTTGGACTTGTGATGGGCAAACATTACCCACCTGGATGTGAGCCCACAACTCATATCGTCCGAGCAATGGGTATAGGTAATGCTTTGAGTTTACATCCACTACATACCTTGTACTTTGCTTAAGAGGAGACAATAACGGCTTGCCGTAATAAAAAAAAAAAAAAAAAATGATCACTGTGAGTTCCGTTACGAGAACGCGGAAGCCCAAGATGCTACCCACTACACCAGCAAACAGAGTATGTTTTTAATGTTTAACCATATAAGGTGTTCTCGTAAAAATTTTCTCTCGCCTTTAGTTTATTTTGATTTTGTAAACTCTCACATGCTTGTATAATTGCCGAAAAATCATCGATTTTTTTTTTCTCCCTATATCTATCGGCGAATTTTCCTGAAAGTCTCATTTTGCCTTCTGACAACTGATGCTAGTCATCTCTAAGAACCTCTTTCTTTGAATGCATATTTTCGTGCATTACCCCTTTTCCTTGTTTTCGGCATCATGAAGGGACACAGTGAATATATATGGACAATACGTGGGGAATCTCATCAATACTGAAACCAAGACGCAGAGTTCCCAAAGTGGTGCCACAAACCGAAAATCATTGGTTGACAGTGGGCGACTCCATGCAGCGTTGAAGAGTTGTCCAAGAGCGTGATGGAAAAGAATCACGTAAAGTTTGGGAGACAGCTTGGAGGACTCCTGCCGTAAAGTAAAGGCTAGGACTATTCTGATGAATGAATCCCTTTGGCAGTGGTGGAGTATTCTATTTTTTACTATTATTAAAAGGATGCTCGCTGGC
>NC_134802.1:13469123-13491623 GCF_046742065.1 Oratosquilla oratoria | reverse complement strand
CTCCGGGGTATTTCAGCTTCCTAAAGGTATTCTTGATGTAAGTAAGTTCATCCTCTAGGAATTCTTCACTGCAGATACGAAAAGCTCTGAGAAAGAAACCTATTAGAACACCCGTTTTAACACGTCTGCTGTGTGCTGAAAAATAATGGACAAAGTCGTCCCTATTGGTGGGTTTTCCTGTACACCGAGAAACTTACCTGTTGAGAACCTCTGTGTATCAACGTGTCTAAAAATGGTAAATTACACTCTTTTTCTAGTTCAACTGTGAATTGAATGTCTTTATTCACAGCGTTGAGTCCTCTCAACTTATTTTCTATATTAGTTCTTTTTGGCATCACCACGATTATGTCATCCACGTACCTTAACCAAGTGGTACCTCTTCCCATGATGTTGATGTATTTGTCCATTTCTAATACTTCCATGAATAAACATGCCATGACAGCAGATAATGGACTCCCCATTGCGAGACCTCTAATCTGTTTAAATTCAATGTTGTTAAACATAAAATATCCAAATTTGACACACATGGAAATAAGTTTTATATAATCAGATCTTGGGACAGGAAGGATATCATCATCGATATCTGTTGTTACTTTCTTCACTGCTTCTAGGGCATCAAAAATAGAAACATTTGTGAATAACGCTGTTATATCGAAGCTTGCCAACTTTTTATCACTTACATTTAGATCTTTAAGTCTCTGGATCAGGTCGGAAGAATTTTCTTAAATGGGCCCCGCTGATGGAACCGATGACGTTGGAAAGGGGTTTTGCCAGACATTTCGCTAGCCTGTGCGGAGCGCTACCAATCCCTGAAGTTATGGGCCTCATGGGGATATTTACCTTATGTACTTTAGGTAGACCGTGCATTAACGGGGGTTTTGGAGCTTCTTTCTAGTAATCCTAACAACTTTTTTTCCCCTGGTTTGATTTACGTAGGATTTTTTCTCGCTTCTGTGTTAAATCTTGCTGATTCTATATCAGCGTTGCCGGCCGGTTGTCTTTCGTATGTTGATTCATCATTCAAAAGATCGGACACGTTGATACACAGAGGTTCTCAACAGGTAAGTTTCTCGGTGTACAGGAAACCCACCAATAGGGACGACTTTGTCCATTATTTTTTCAGCACACAGCAGACGTGTTAAAACGGGTGTTCTAATAGGTTTCTTTCTCAGAGCTTTTCGTATCTGCAGTGAAGAATTCCTAGAGGATGAACTTACTTACATCAAGAATACCTTTAGGAAGCTGAAATACCCCGGAGGTTTGATCACCAGGACAACGAGGAAAGCCAAGAAGATCTACGATGGCTCAAACGTCCGGACCCCGGGAAAGGATAAGTCTCATTTTATTTCTGTCCCTAATTCTATAAACACCATAGCTATTGATGATTATTTGTTAAAAGGTGGAATAAATATAGCAAAAATATCTTCCAATAAAATAGGAAAAATATTTAAGAAACATAATAATATGCGTAATAATCTCAGTGTCATTTACCGTATTCCATGCAACGGTTGTCCATCATCTTATTTCGGTGAGTCAGGTCGATGGTTCAATAAACGCTTGAATGAGCACAAAAACGATCTCAGGGCTCATAGAACATCTAACTCCCTGGTTCGTCACCTGGACAAATGTGGACATCTACCTGATTGGAACAACGCAGAAATTCTACACGAGGGATTTGAGAAGAAAATGAGAAAAACTGTGGAAGCTGCACATATCGCCGCCAACAAGAACAACAACGACAGAGACGGATTTAAATGCCTCTCGAAAGTAGCAAGTGTCCTAATAATTAAATCGTTAGCCAAAGGGAAAACATGACGCTCATACCTTGGCGGGTTCCCTCTCACTACGAATATAAGAATTGTGATCCGTCTGTAATGCTGTAGTCCTCTGAAGAAGACCAAGTTGGTCGCAACGTTAGGACATTAAACTCTATTCCTAACACATCTTCGTTTGCCCTTCCCCACCCACATTCTCTCTCATTTGTCTGAAATAATCTTAAATATATATATATATATATATATATATACAGATATATATATATATATATATATATATATATATATACATATGTAAAGTAGACCACTTGGAAAAAGAAACTAACAAAGCAGAGCGCTTTCGTATATTACATCTTCCAAGTGGTCTACTTTGCATAAGTGAACACACGTACCCGTGTTCTTATTAGCATATATATATATATATATATATATATATATATATATATATATATATATATATATATATATATATACCAGGGATGGTGTAAAATTTGACTCTTGGGAGAATCTTTGAAAAATAGTTAACACTAATATCGGAGTTGGTGTGAAGAATCAATGCTATAAAATAAATTTGGCATGAATATACAATCTTATATGACTAGAGTTGGTGAGAGACAGAATTATTGGACACTGTTTAAAAGAAAAGAAACATGCATGCGTATTATATATAACTTTTTTTTTTTTTTTTCTTAATAATAACTAAGGCGAAACGGCTTGATTGGTGGAAGGATACTTCCCTTGATGCTCCACAAATCTTGTTGTTTTCAAAAATGGTGACGAGTCTTTCATTATAGGCTCGCCCGTTGGTTGCTGCTGGCGAGGTTTGAGTCTCGTCGGCTCGTCCGATGGGCTGACGAAGACTTGCCGCGCAGGTATGATGCTCGAAGATGCGCAGCGTAGAATTAGGATGTGAACCCGTGTAGAATGAGGAAATGACTGGGAGTGATGTGTGCTATGTGCACTCCTGTAGATGCCTTTTTGGCGAAGTCTCTCGTGGGAGCAATGCAGCGAAGATGGATTTCTTCGTAGTGGAATGCTGGACGATGTAGCGAAGAGCGTTGACCCGTAGTGTGATGCTTGACGATGCAGCGAAGAGCGTTGTCCCGTAGTATGATGCTTGACACATCTCAACGTAGAATTAGGAAGTGACTATGTTCGACCGGTGTATATATCTCTCATGTACTTTGTTAGCACATGGGATCAACTTGGGTGCCTCTTAAAAATGTAGTGTTGAATTTCAGGGAAGATGTTGCGTCGAATGTCGAATCCGCCAACGCTAGCCACCAGAACGTAGACTTGTGTTGTTCGACATTAATTTGGAGGTGTTGAAATAAAGGCATCATTTGTGTTCTCTTTATTGGTAAGTTTTGACAGTAGCGTAGTCAAGCTTCGTCTGACTCTTGCCAATTAGGTCGCGACAAAGAGAATGAATGTCGGTTGCCAACACGGTTATAATTACATAGATATATTCCTTATGTCTATATCTATGTAAAATATAGAAATGAGTGTGAGCACTAAGTCTGATATATAGATACATATATACAGGAAGAAAATACATATTTACACAAAGAAACATTATCCACTCAACGTAATGAATAATTTGTCGTAAGTTAAGATTGTACGGCCGACACCCCGGTTGGAATGCAGGTGGGTTGATAGTTGAATCTGAGGTCAAGCCAAACTGACCGCGGATCAGGTCAGACAATGGGTGGTCCGTTGAAGCTTGCTGATACCACCAGATCTGACGTCGAGTAGTTAAGTATGTAAGTGTGCGTGTGCACGCTAGTATAGAATGAATCAATGAATCAAAGGTGAACTTATGGAAGTGAATTTCTTTATTAGATCACTATGGTCTTTGAAAATGTACTTGATCTCTTTGTTATAATTACTATTGACCGACTCCATTGGGTTACTAGTATCATTTCGTAAATTATACATTTTGTCAAAATAGTCCTGCTTATTTAATATAACAATCACCTTTGATTTATCAGCCTTAGTAACATGGAGGTTACTGTCATTTTTCAGGTTATTGATAGCGATTTTGAATCTTTCGGAGCAAGTTGGTGTGATATGTTGAGAAGACGCCCCGTACACTATTCCTTTACAAATATTGATATCATCCACAGATAAGTCAAAGCAAGGCTTTAAACTTAGCAATTTATATATGAAATTCTTTGAGGGCAAGATTTTGAATATAAATTCCACCAGAAATAATTTGGCTACGTTATGTCGATGACATTCTTTGTCTATAGCCCGATCATTTAGATGAGTCACAATTCCTCGAACAAATTAATGACCTAGTCAAGTCTATCAAATTCACAATTGAAGTGGAAAATGATGATGTGCTACCCTTTTTAGACGTTAACATTCATCGTAAAGAAAGAAACTTTACATTTATTGTATATAGAAAACCAACCAATGTAAACTCATACATCCATTACTATTCTTCCCACCCTAATAATGTAAAAAGATCGGTTTTCTCATCAATATTCCTTGGAGCTTTACGGGTATATTGATGAGTAAATAAGAAATATCCTAAACATTTCATTGATGCTTGTTACAATTTTGCAAAAAAAAGAATTATTACAACTCTCAGCCTAACAAATCCAAGGACCATAATAACCTAGTAGTTTTACCTTACCAAGAAAACTTAACTACTGTTCCCAAATTACTCAAGAATTTTAATATCAATGTAGACTTCAGAAACAATAACACAATTAAACAATACCTAATTAATAATACTAAAAATTGCCAAAAAGGTTGTGTGCAAAATTCCTTGCAAAATATGTGATAAGTTCTACATCGGCCAAACGCCAAATGATCTTTCTGTTAGGATAAAACAACACTAGAAATGTGTCAAAGACGGGAATGAGTCAAGTGCCATTTTTAAACACTTAAGCACTTTTAATCACCCTATCAACTGGGAAAACGCTAGAGTGATTACTTTCAACAATAATATTGTCGAAAGAAATTTAATTGAAAGTTGCCTGACTAAATTTACAAATAATAATAACTTCAACCTCAACTTAGGATTGTATAAGATAGATAATCATATTTGTAAGGAAATAGCCAACAATTACCAAATGTAAGAATGTTAGAAGTGTAACCCACGCCCGGACAATTCGTCCACCACCTCTCCTAGTGTAGTTCCTTATGCTCTTGTCCTACTATATTATGTTTGGCTGTACCCTCTTTATTTTTAATTTACACTGAAGATATAATATACGAAAGCACTCTGCTCCGTTTGTTTATTTTCTTAAGTGGTTACCTTGCACACACTCACACACACACACACACACACACACACACACACACACACACACACACACACACACACACACACACACACACACACACACACACACACACACACACACACACACACACACACACACACACACACACACACACACACACACACACACACACACACACACACACACATATATATATATACATATACATATTAATATATATATACATATACATATATATATACATATACATATATATATATATATATATATATTTATATATATACATATACATATACATATACTCTCACAAGACGAAAATGTAGTAGCACATTTAGTAAAATGTTTTAATTACCCACTGTCGGAGAATCAAAGCAAAAGAAACAGACGAACTGTATATTTCGACCACTACTGTGGTCCTCTTCAGCAGATAGATACAAGGTGAGATGTACAAGAATATATACAGGGAGAGAGGTACATGGTTGTATGGGATCTTTATACAAGTATTGTCCCATACAACCATTTATTGGACGAAGCTTCTAACATGTTACCGCAAGATAAAATTAAATTGGTCTTCAACTATCCCAACAACATTTTTCATAAAGTAGTAAATATACATCATAAACCTAAAACAGATAATAACCCAGGCGTATATAAACTACCATGTAAAGATTGTAATGAGGTCTACTGGGGTCAAACTGGTAGGGACCTCAATACCAGAGTAAAAGAGCACAAAAACTCTGTCAGGTATGCACAAAACAACTCCGCGGTCTTCCTCCATACATCAACAAAGGATCACCGCATAGATTGGAACAATCCAGAAATAATTTATAAATCCAATTGTAGCTTTAGGAGAAAGATAGTTGAATCTTTCCTCATTAAACACATGCCAAATTTCAATACATCAAAAGGGCAATGGTCACCTGATTGTATAACAACTTATGCTGTGAATAAATTATTACCATTACCGAATCCGCCCCACCTCGGACATGTGACTTGAGCCACCTCCCCTTGTTCCTACTTTGTACCTCTCTCCCTGTATATATTCTTGTACATCTCACCTTGTATCTATCTGCTGAAGAGGACCACAGTAGTGGTCGAAATATACAGTTCGTCTGTTTCTTTTGCTTTGTTTCTCCGACAGTGGGTAATTAAAACATATATATATGTATATATATATATATATATATATATATATATTTGTGTATATATATATATATATACATCATATATATATATATATGTATATATATATATATATATATATATATACCAGACATATACCAAAGGCTTTTACCCCTTTTACACGGGGGGGGGGGGTAGCCAAAAAAGAAAAAGGAATAGAAACCACTCCCACACATTCCATCCCATAAATACTCCACTGCCCTCCAGCCTCCTCCCTCCCTCTCATCTTGGCACCTCTTGGATGACGGGTCATCCCTGCATCCTGTCCACTGCTCTGAGTCAGAAGCAGTGTCGCAAGACACAGCACATCCACAGCAAAGCCGCTTCATTGATTCGGCGACCCCCCCTCCCCCTCTCCGTCCCCTCATGCAGAAAAGGAGAAAACAGTGAGAAACCCCTTCGGGCTGCGTCAAATTATTTCTCATACATATTTCCTCACCCCCCATCCCCCACCCACTCCCCCTCATGCATCTCAGCATCATCTATACACAACCCTTCTCCATTCACCCCTATCTTCCGTCCTCTCCCGTCCTTCCTCAACAGATATTCCTCTCTTTCGTAATGTCCCTTTTACACCATCCATCCATCTCATCCTAGGACGCCCACTCATATTCACTCCTTCCACCTCTGCCTTCCACACCTCTTTCTTCGCTCATTCTTTCCATGTGTCCAAACCATCCTAATATTCGTTCATCAATCCTATCTCCTAACTCTTTTTCCACCCCTGTTTTCCTCCTCACCTCCTCATTTCTCATTCTGCCCAGCGTTGTAATCCCTATCATACTTCTCAGACATTTCATCTCAAACCCATTTAAACTCCTTCTCTCTTCCTCTCTAATGTTCCATGTTTCTGCCCCGTACAGTGCTGTCGGCACAATCACTCCTTCATATAACCTCCTCTTAGCATCCATTCCCAGGTGTCTATTTCTCATTACACTTTTCAATCCACCAAGGTATTTACTCGCTTCTCTCAATCTACATTCTACCTCCACCTCCACTCCTCCCTTTCCTGCCACATTCGCCCCCAAGTATCTAAAACTATCCACTTCCTCCAGTCTATCTCCCTTAATGCTCACTTCCAGGCGGTTGTCACTCTCCCCCCTTGTACATCTCATCACCTTACTTTTACCCACATTTATCTTCAGCTTTCTTCTTTCACACACCTTCTCAAACTCTGTCACTAACTTCCTCAATCCCTCCTCTGATCCTGCTACAAGCGCAATGTCGTCAGCAAAAAACAACTGGCTTATTTATCACTTTTCTCCATTTTCATTAACCATCTCCAACCCCTGACCCACTACCCTTGCATTCACCTCCCGCACCATCCCATCCATGTATAGATTGAAAAGCCAGGGTGAGTAATACATCCCTGACGAAGTCCCACCTTTACCTCAAATCATTCACTCTCTCCATTTCTAATCCCAACACAAGCTCTACTACTATCGTAAAAACTCTTGACTGCTTTTAACAGCTTTCCTTCTATCCCATATATCTACAATGCCTTCCTGTCTACCCTGTCGTAAGCCTTTTCTAAATCCATAAAAGCCCAAAAAACATCCTTACCTTTTCCTATAGCTTTCTCACATATCTGTCTTATCATAAAAATATGATCTACACAACCCCTACCTGTCCTAAAACCACACTGTTCCTCACCAATTACTCCCTCTGTTCCTCTCCTAATCCTCTCATTCAAGACCCTCCCATAAGCCTTCCCAACTACACTTAACAAGCTAATCCCTCTGAAACTACTACACTCACCCTTTCCCTTGTAAAGCGAAACATACAGACACTCCTACAGTCCTCCGGCATTCTACCCTCTCTTAAACAAACATTAAATAACCTCACCGGCCAGTCCACCATAACTGCACATCCTTTCTTCAGACATTCTGCATGGCATCCATCTAACCCAGATGCCTTGTCTGCTCTCATCATCTTGACAGCTGCTTTCAATTCATCTTTCCCTATTTCTCCTCCACTTTCCTCACTCATCACTCTCATTTTCTCAGCGCTTCCCACTGCATATACCCTTCCCTCCCTATCCTCCCTCACATTTAACAACTCCCTAAAATACTCTGCCCACCTTCCTCTCACTGCCTTCTCTTCCATTATCATCTCTCCATCTACCTTTTACCTTTTCTTATCTACTTGATTCGCCTCCTCTTCCTCTTTTAATTTCTTTCCAAAACATTTTTTCATTACTTTCAAAATTTCCTGTCAGTCTTACCTCATTTCACATCTGCTCTCCTCTTCGCTTCCTTTATCTTATGCTTAACTTCCATTTTCTTTAATTTGTACCTCTCATACGATTCCCTCATCCTAATTTGTAGCAAAATCTATGAATGCCTGCTTCTTCTCTTCTACACCCTTCTTTGTTTTCTCATCCCACCACTCACTACCCTTCCTTCTATTTCCTCTCGCCCTCCTTGTTCCACACCATCTTTGCACACCTCATGACTCCCTCCTTGAACCATCCCCATTCCTCTTCCACTCCGAGTTCTACTCTATCCTTCACTCCCTCCCACTCTTCTCTCAGCTTCTTCTTATACTTCTTCTCCTTTTCTTTCTTATTTAAGCAGTTCACTCTAAGTACCTCCCTACCTTCTGCCCTTTTCCTCTCTCTCCACCTATTCTCCACTCTCGATTTACCTTCCACCAGAAAATGATCTGATATTCCCCCACTCTCTTCCCTTAGAATATGTACATCCTTAACTCTTCCTACCATACTCCTGGTCACAACTAGACTAAGACTCCTGTGTTTCCTACTCCACTTACGTCAACCTGTCAGAATGTCTCAGTATATATATATATATATTTATATATATATTTATATATATATATATATATATATATATATATGTATATATATATACATGTATATATATATATATGTATATATGTATATATGTATATATGTATATATGTATATATATATACATATATATATATATATTTATATATATATGTATATATACATATATATGTATCAGTGTGTATGTATGTATACATTATCACGTTTGTTTACCAGTGACCTTGGCTCTCCGAGTCTGAGGGAATAACAACTTCGATCACCCCTTCGAATCGACGACGCTACTCTTTAAGAGTGGCTCCTCTCCCTGGCACCGTATGGTTTCGTTGAGTTTAATGCGTTTATCACCTTCACCCCGGAAGCAAGCGGACCCGCTCACGAGTCCAATGTCTTCCGGGTGACTGTCACTGGTTCTCCCAGTTAAAGAAGGCAAGAGAGACTATCTTGTCCGTGACTAAGCTGACTTTCATCTTTTTTCTATGTAGGATATCGGCCCGAAAGCATTCAGCGTCAAGGAATCTCAGGACCTCGAGTTAGGTAATGTAGCTGAAAGGACTTTAATATCAGAGTATACGTCCGCTCGTTGTCTGCGGACCTTTAATCTCCAATGTCATGTCGACACAACAAAGAAGTTTATGAGGCGAGCTGGTCTGTCAAGGCATTCGTTTGACACGAAGCCTATTCGGTGTCTTCACAACCAGGTGTTGATAATAGTCCTGTGCGGCGCCGCACAAACACGCGACTCCATTGGCAGACGCGTTGTCATAACTTAATGGAGGCACACGCGACCGCGAGTCTTTCATTATATGCGAGAAAACTATCACTGTTCCGACATGAGTACATAACAGCGAGGATAATGATGAAGAAATGGACCTTAACAAAGTAGTAAAGTCCGAAGAGGACCGAAACGGAACAGTAAAGACCGAAACAGAGTAGTAGTAAAGTCCGAAACGGGGCTTTAGATATCTTCGATAGTATATATGAATTTCAAATAAAAAAAAATTATATAACTAATGATGCAGTGCTTGGTAAAAGATCAAAATAACACTCAAAATATAAGACAAACACAACCAGATATTTCTTTATATGCAAATTAAAATGTGAAGCAATTATCAAATAGAAAAGCATCATGATATACAAAAAGTCAACGACAGCTTTCGGGAAAAAGGCGAAAAGAACAAGACATACGCACATATGAAATATCACGCAAAGGACTTTATTTAGCCTTCCGCCAGACGAATTAATTCAAATTAAAGAAACCCCTGAACAGTTTAGGTTTAGGTTTCAGAATTAAGCTCATAATCTATACCAGACTCCTTTGTTCTTTGTCACAGCTCTGAAAGAAATATTTCATCAAACTTTATCCTGTGGTTGTAGATCGTGAACAAATGGCCTTCATATGAGCATAATTTTTTAAGAATAAAAATAAAAAATCACACGAAACTACCTTTCCGCGCAAATTCAAATCTAGGTTAAATCAATAAGGATCAACGATGAATATTTTCAAATGGTGGTCAGAGGGACGGACCGCCACCTATTCTAAAATCTCATCAATAAACACACCTATATTTGAAGTTTTTAAATTATTAGTTCCTAACCTCTTTGAAATTTCTTATGACTGAATTTCAAAACCCATACCCCTCTAAAGATTTTCGTCGCGATATGTGTTTGAAAAAAAAAAAAGTATCAAAAATAATGTTTGGAGAGGATGTTTTTATCTAATACACTCATCCTATCACAAATACCTCCAGAGAGAATGAAATTTGATTGTTTTCCTCGTGTGTAACAAAGTAAGCGTCAGCTAACCTTCATATTTCCAACCGTTAAGATCTTTACAATCTTGCTGGATAACTTAAGACCATATAGATAGATACACATCACGCCAACTCCCTCCCAGAGGTAGCTCCTCTCCTGAAGGCACCCTTGAGGAACATAAGTGTCTTATGAGAAACAGAAGTGGCTTGTGTTGCACCTTAAATAGAAGATTAAGTGAAGGCGGATACCCCTAACACACAGATCACATCACAGATACTTTCAAGAAGAGCAAAACTTATTGTTTACAGCGTGTAACGAAACATGCGTCGTTGACCATTTATAAGTTTGCGTTGCATCTTTGCAATCCTGCTGAAAGCGTTGATGGTAATGCAAGTCTTCTCTTCGCAAATTAACATAGCTTCTGACGACGATTTTGCGAAATATTGGTCTCCTTACTATGTGTTCTCGAGGAGCTTTAGCCTTCTACGGGATCTGTTCCTTTCACCCCTCGGTCGTTCTTGAGTCTTATAAGACGACGCTCGGGGCCCACTGGACACTCCAAGGTTCAGGCACGTTAATGTAGAGCTGCATTACACCCTCCCCTCACTACAGTGACGTACTTTATTGATTTTTTTTTTTTAGCTTGAGGGGTGAATTTGGGACAACACAAGGTTCTGATTGATCAAGGTACCGTTTAGTTCCGAGTTTACCTCACAGATGAATAGAATTGTTTGACAAAATCCGAACCAAAAATTTGTGAAATACGTCACCCCGAATAGCTGCATCACTTGGAGAGACGAAATGGGTCTTACTCTTCAGTCTCTTAGACAAAGAAAGGGTGGGAGGGGGAGGGAGCATATCTGAGAAAAAGACATGGGTCAGACGTTGGTTCCTCTTACTCTCATACTTTTCACAATCTTAAAATTTCGTTATGACATACCTCAGATGACTCCAATCAGCATGGAGGCGCCCTCGTAGAGTGTCAAACTTCCTTCAATTTGTTCTGAGACCAAACGATTCTCTCTAGCTGCAAAGGGTCCCGAGTCTGAAAGGGTGAGTTGACGTGTCCTTGAGAGCCTCTCTAACACCCGAAACTGACCCATATTTAACCCACCAGCGGAGACAACTCCCCCTCATCGCAGTATTATTTTTCCCTTTCCTTTACCCAGTGAAGACACGGCCCATCCTGCAATTAAATCCTTCTAGTATGGTATCTTATTGGGAAGATCGCCACGTGATTTCAGTGTCGGACCTTTAGCTTGACTGGACAAAGGCCATCAGTCTGAGCTTCAGACTTCATTGGATTTATA
Organism: Oratosquilla oratoria; assembly: GCF_046742065.1. Classification (NCBI taxonomy): domain Eukaryota; kingdom Metazoa; phylum Arthropoda; class Malacostraca; order Stomatopoda; family Squillidae; genus Oratosquilla; species Oratosquilla oratoria. The sequence continues at coordinate 13,479,538 of NC_134802.1, read as the reverse complement.
TTACCTTCTGGACATTCCACATGAAAACATATAAAGTAAGATGCCATATTGAGAGAATTACCGATGTCGGGTCAGAAGACTGGGACGAAGCGATCATGATCAACATCACCGTACTTAATAGAGGTAATATCAATAATCAAGATACACCACACTAAAGTATGACGAACATCACAAAATTCCTTTTTTTTTTTTTTTTTTTTTTTTTATCTGAAAAGTGGCCCCTGGGGTACAGAAGCTGAAGTTTAGGCGAGCTTTGATTAGCCCTTCAAGTCTCTAGCCCAGCGGTTCTTAACCTGGGGGTTGTAACCCCCTGGGGGTCGTTTGGGGTTTCTTAGGGGGTCACAAAGGATTTGCGGGAATAACATATTTTCATATGTTTAAATTAGACACTTGGGCTTTTACCAGGTTCATCGTTTCAAAAATTATTATAGGGGTTGCGGTAATACCCTGAAGAATCTCGGGGGGGGGGGGTCATAGGATGGACGAGGTTGAGACCCACTGCTCTAGCCTTACCTTACATGATTTTCTTCTGGGCAAAGCTGAGAGGTGGGCTCTGTAATCACGGAGGGATAAAAAAAAATGGATGTGTGTGATCTCCCATTTTCGATGCGACACCTAGCTCAGAAATGATGAAAGCTCAAAGATGGCAGCAACTCCACAGAAACGAATGAAATAAGATGCAGACAGCTATGATAAGAAGAAAGTACCACCCAGTACGAAAGGGGATCATTAAGTTTCAAGGGGGTGCCTGGCGACAATGGAATAAAAGGAAAAGTGACGTGGTTAGAGGTTATCACCAAGCTCCTCTGGCAAGAAGCGCTTACTATGATCTCGTCCAAGAGAAACATGACTGCTTCCCATCACTCCTGCACCTGACTTGCCTTGGCGCCCTGTAACATTGCAGACGTCGTCTCCGTCCCATGGGTCATCTTGTAACACAAGGGGTAGTTGCGTGTCAGATGGGAGTGCAACACAGGCCTCCTGACGCAGGAGCACAATAGGAATGTTGGGTCTGCGCCCGTCCACAATGGTCCAGACTCTACGGGGTGAACTGCTTTGAGAGAAGAAGAATTGCCACGAGGGAGAAACTATTCCTACCCTTGTGTTGAACAACAGCGGCGCCGCCCCGCAGGTGAGATACTGAACCCCAGTTTCACGAAATTGTCAGTGCCCCCTCGTATTTCTCGTTTATGAGCACTTCGTGGGTAAAATTTGATGACCGGAATGGATTATATATGGCAAGGACCTATAACCACGTTTATGGCGGGAAGGAGCCTCTGCGCCGCTGTTGCGCGTAAGCGGCGCGGGGGCAAAGCACCTCGACCTCGCCATTTACATCACAATTGCCCCACGAACTCAAATTATTCATTGGACTACAGGTTTACAAGCGTCTTACGCAGTATCAATTATCATGGGCTTTAATTGATGCGATGGTAAGTATACTACACCCTTTTGTGACGAGTGAGTGTTTATGGGAAAGGCGACCTCATGAGAAGGTAGGGGTGAAATTATTACCATGTCTTTAGTGTTCGCCCCTCTATACAGAGTGATGAATTGTCCGCGTGAAATTGATTGAAAAAATTCCTGACGGACAGTTTCTTTTGATATTCCTAGCGGGCAGGATGTTCAGCGACCATACACCTTCTCACCATAATCAAGTGAGAAAGTAACAAAGATAGTCAAAATACATGGAAAAAACTGTTTATAGTTTATAGTCTATCGTGACGCTTAATTGCAACCCTCTCTTTATATCTGCTCTCTCTCTCTCTCTCTCTCTCTCTCTCTCTCTCTCTCTCTCTCTCTCTCTCTCTCTCTCTCTCTCTCTCTCTCTCTCTCTCTCTCTCTCTCTCTCTCTCTCTCTCTCTCTCTCTCTCTCTCTCTCTCTCTCTCTCTCTCTCTCTCTGTCTCTCTCTCTCTCTCTGTCTCTCTCTCTCTCTGAGCTTTTAACGGAAATATTTAGTAAGTCGATTGCCAATGGATTCGTGCTTATTTCGGGCAGGCAAACATCATTCTTGTATTTAAAAAAGGTGATAAATTTTCTACGTACAACCATAGGCTATTCATTTTGACGTCATTTATAGATAAAGTGTTGGAATCAGCAATAGCAAATAGTATCAGGAGTTATATCGAGAGACATAATTTGATTCGTGACACATCATTGGTTTACCAAGAGCAGATCGTGTGTAACTAATATTTTATCCTCTTACACTAATGTACACAAGGCAGCAGACAACAATGACAGTTATGTTGTTATATACCTTAGCGTAAAGCGTTCGACAAGGTGCCCCACCTGAGACCACTAAATAAAATCATAGCCCATACCTTAGGAGGAAAAGTGTTTGAACGGATTGGAGCATGGATTAGTAACAGAAAACAACGGGTTACCATTAACGGTGTAAAATCCAAATGGGGTAATATTGCTAATGGAGTTCACCAGGGCTCGGCATTGGGACCTTTATTGTTCATTGCGTATATAAGCGACTTGGACAATAGAATCAATAGTGATGTTAGTAAATTTGCTGATGACACTGTAATGGGACTCCATATCAAGGCGAGGGAAGATGCTGGGGTACTGCAGGATGATCTTAATAAATTATTTGTATGGTCAGTAAAATGTCAAATGGACTTCAATATCTCAAAGTGTAGTGTGCTTGATATAGTATTTCACAACGCAGTAAACACGCATAGGTTAGATAACGCCATATTAGAGAAAACAGAATGTGAATAGGACCTAGGTATGTTAGTGAGTCCAGACCTTAAATTCAGGAAACAGTGCAGTAGTGCCAGGAATAGGGTTAATAGGGCATTAGGATTTATTGTTAGGACGATTACAAACAAAAGTGCAGATGTAGTTATTAAACTATCTGGCGATAGTTAGACCCATCCTTGACTATGTGGTATAGTTTTGGTCTCCATCCTCTAGAATGGATATTATTCACTAGAGTCACTATGGAGGAAAATAACCAAAATTATACAAGGGTTCAGAAATTTACCTTACGAAGACAGGCATAGGCACCTTAACTTACACCCTTTGGAAAATCGTAGAGTGCGGGGAGTTCTAATAGAGTTATTCAAATGGGTCGAGGGCCACTTCTATTCATAGTATATATATATGATATAGACCACGGACTAAGATTATTGTCTCCAAATTTGCTGATGATACAAAACTGTGCGGAATGGCAAATGATCACTTAAACCAATTAGATATTCAAGAAAATTTAGATAAATCACAGCAATGGTCTGAAAAGTGGCTAATAAATTTTAACACAAGTAAATTCAAGGTTATGCACATAGGTAAAAATAACAGTAGGTACGATTACAAGTTATTTAAAAATTCGTTAACAAAAGTGAAAAGGATCTCGGCGTAATTATCAGTAACGATCTCAAATCATCTAAGCAGTGTATTTCAGCCTCTGAGAAAGCAAATAAGATTCTAGGACTGATTGCGCGATCTTTTGACTTCAAAAGTTCATCCCTCATTAACAAGCTGTATAAATCGTTAGTTCGTCCACATTTGGAATATGCTGTTTCCGTATGGTCACCGAATCTCATTAAAGACATTGACAGATTGGAAAAAATACAACGGCGAGCCACAAAACTGATTCCAAATATCAAAAATAAATCACACGAAAATCGATTAAAACATATGAATCTGTTTTCCCTAAAAAAGTGTTGACTCAAAGGTGACTTGATACAGATTCTTAAGATTCTAAATGATTGACAACATCAAGAGTGACAACATTTTCACACTGAATGAGAATCCGGCAAGAAATAATGGTCTCAAACTATCAGGAAATAGGTTTAATTTGGAAGTGGGTAGAAACAACTTCGCCAACCGTGTAGTTAATGAACGGAATAAACTTTCTGCAGTGGCAGTGCAATGTAGTTCAGTTCGAAGCTAGATTCGTTTAGATATACACCTAAGCAAGATGCTGTAATGACCGCCATTTAATTGATATTATTTGTTTATTTGTTTGTTATTATTTGTCTGTTTATTATTATTTGCATGATTTTCATTCATTATTAGTTATCTGTCAATTTATTATTATTTACTATTTACCTGTTTGTTTACTATTGAACTATATCTATGCATCTATTTTATTTATCATTTATATTATTATAACTTTATTTGTTTATTTCTATTTATCATTATATACATATATATATATATATATATATATATATATATGTATGTATGTATGTATATATATATATATATATATATATATATATGTATGTATATATATATATATATATATATATATGTATGTATATATATATATATTTTTTTTTCGCATTCGACCTAGTTATGGACCAAAAGGTCTCCTAACGGCATGTTTCCCCTTTGTAATCCTTTGAATGTGTATGTATGTGTACCTGCACATATGCGTATATGCCTGCCCCCTCCGCACCAGTCGCGCAGCCTATTAACATTAGCACCACTTCCCTACCCAACCTCGACGTGTGCGTTCAAGTCGGTTGTGGTTTGCACCCTCTCATCTGCAAATGGGAGAGGTGGAGTCCAGACAGAGACTTTTCGGGATGGAGTCATGGGCAGCGTCAGGTTAATGTTCGCACATTCTTGAAGCCGAGTAATAGGCATGTTTAGAGGCTTCTTAGGAGTTTAGGATAGATTCGTTCAGACCTTTGTGAGGCGGTCAAGGACAAAGTGAGGAATGGAAAGAGTTTACGCAGACCCTTGGGGTAAGGGTCTACTTAACACACAACCCTTCACCCGAGCTGGTGAGTCTTGTGAGACGCAACGCCGCTCAGGACCTGCTGAGTGGTCATTAGTGTCTTAATAATTAACAGGTTTGTAGATTTGCAAATGCTCGATACAAGAACCATGAACGCTAGTATGATTTTTTACTGGGTTCTTCTGTACAACCTATATTATCTTAACTTTTGGATGTAAGAAAGAATGAAAATGTGAAGGCAGAAACTTGAGAAATGCGGGTTGGGTGTAAGTCGGAAGTCAGGGGAGAACATTTGTTCGGATTGTGTTCGAAAGTGTGTGACGAGCTCAAAATCAGTGTGATGATAAAATGCAACTGAAGTAAAATGTTGTGCAGAAAGACTACGTGTAAAGAACCAAACGGCAGGACGACCAGAAAGAGAAAAAGAAGATTGGTATATTAGGTGACATGCGGAGTCAGTTTCTAATACATTCCAAGATGGGTGATCTTATAACCAAGAGGGCTCGATCATGCAACTTCAGACTTTTTTCATCAAAAGAAATTGTGAAAAAAATTTAGTTCTCAGTAACTGAATTTAATTCAGTGGTTGATTGCGCGTGGACACAATAAATTGTCAAATAAGTGTATGATCGTGATTTCGAAATATAGCGTCACAAACTTTTTTTTCTGGGAGATTAGAATGGTGTGCACTAGCGAGTATTGATAAATGTTTTCATATAGGCAGTACTATTTAGTGATCTACAGGAGTAATTCAGGGATTAAATTCACTATTGTTGACAGAAAATGTGTTGGTTCAGAACCCGTTTGCCTCTGCAATCATGACGTGCTAATAATAGGAGAATTCAATTATACCCATATTAACTGAACGACAATGACACAAGGCAGTGTAGGGAGTCGTTTAAAATGACATTTTGGAGACAATGGATTAGCTAGGCATAATATAAAAGAGCAGCGGCTGCAGATGTGTGCGACAATATGTTGTTGTGCACAGCATTCCGGAGAGAGACAGCCATTGTATCTCTGGAGGACATAGTGACGGGTATGTTGTGCGTACTGACACTGTGTCGTGTGTCTTTGAGCCCTCCCACTCCATGCCACCGCTGTAAAAGAGCGCAAATATATCAGGCCTGATTACGAACTACATTATACTGGGCTACAATTGTATGTACAGCTTATTGACTGAACAATAAGATTAGATTAAAAAACCCTGGCACAGATAAGTAAAAAAAAATCCAAACCATAATTGCAGAAATTCTTACGTTCAGTTTAAGCAAAGACGTCGACCTAATCAGTCTAATCCAGGATTAAATAATAATAAAAAAAATAGATGAATTATTGACAGAAAGAGATTTTCAAGAAATTAAAGTACAGTATTGTGAATCCTTAAATGATTACTAAATTTTCTTACTGATAAAGACCATTAGCCAAAAAAAAGTTCAAAATTAGAAATATATCAGTAGAAAGACAATCTCAGATAGTTTCACAGTTACATCAGAGGTAGAGTATTGCAACCTATACTCTTTCACGGCTGTCTGCCAGTGATTAGCATAAACATTTGAATTAATTTTTACAAGATAGAAGTATACCTTATCTAAATTTGATGATGATACAAAGAAAAACGAAATGGCAAATGGTCACCCGTATCATCTAGGATCTCAACAAGATGGAGCCAAACAAGTTCATTACCCTCAAAGCGATTAATAGATTTCTAGAAAGTGCAAGGCTTATGAGCAAAAATAACACCATGTAAGACTACGTGTTATTTGGAAAAGCTTTAGATAATGTGGTGAGCTGAATAAAAGTCGATGTAATTAAAATCATATGTCGTTTAAACATTGCATTACTAAACCAGAATAAAAGTAGGATTGCTAACGCTTTCTACTTTGAAACTTCAATTGCCATCCTGCATTTGTATAAAGCATTAGTCCATCTGTATTTGAAAAGCTAGGTTTCCACACTCTCCCTGAATATCATGACAGCGACGGGCTATCAAACTAATACCGAATACTAAAAGATAAATAAATGAATAAATAGAAACGTTTAATACAATGAAGATGAAGATAACCCCACTAATACCCGTTTTGATCTTTTGAACGTTGAAGAGAAAGTCCAACTTAATAGGCTACCACAGAAAGTTAACAGTACAGTAAATATTGTTGAAATGATCCGAGAATCGGCATAGTTGACCTGTAACAAAGTGACTCATTAGAACCGAAAGAAAAATAATCAAGATGACTTTTGTTGGTGAGCTAAAGAAATACCTGAGCCGGATATAAACTGTATACAAACTGACATGAGTAAGCAGGAAAATAAAACTATATTTGAAGAAACGTTTGTTAAACCCAACCTTTCCAGCTTCTCTTGTGGGTGAAAATTCCGTCAATCAACATAGATCCTTGGCGAAAATATTGTGATATAATACTGTAATCTTCTAACGTGCCTGCCATGGTATTGCGTAACTTAGAAAAAACAACTTGGTTTCAGACGGAAACGTTCTTGCGTGACTAACTTACTCGAATTCTACAACACAGATATCTCGAATTCTGACAAAAGAAACAACATAGATTTAATATATCTAGACTTTGCAAAAGCTTTTGATACCGTCCCACACGAAAGACTACTTACTAAATTAGCTTTACACGGAATAAGTGGTAGCCTATTAAGTTGGACTAGTAATTGGTTGAATGATCGAAAACAGACAGTTGTTTTAAATGGAAAAACTTCTAGATAAAAAAAAATTTACAAGTGGAGTTTCTCAGGGTTCCGTTCTTGGGCCACTTCTATTCATAATATATATAAATGATATAGACCATGGACTAAAATCTACTGTTTCCAAATTTGCTGATGATACAAAACTGTGCGGAATGGCAAATGATCACTTAAATCAATTAGACATTCAAGAAGATTTAGATAAATTACAGCAATGGTCTGAAAAGTGGCTAATGAAATTTAACACAAGTAAATGCAAGGTAATGCACATAGGTAAAAATAACAGTAGGTACGATTACAAGTTATTTGGAAATTCGTTAACAAAAGTAGATAGTAAAAAAGATCTCGGCGTAATTATCAGTAACGATCTCAAATCATCCAAGCAGTGTATTTCAGCCTCTGAGAAAGCAAATAAGGTTCTAGGACTGATTGCACGATCTTTTGATTTCAAAATTCCCTCACTCGTTGACAAGCTATATAAATCGTTAGTCCGTCCACATTTGGAATATGCTGTTTCCGTATGGTCATCGAATCTTATAAGACATTGAAAGACTGGAAAAAGTACAACGGCGAGCCACAAAACTGATTCCAAATATCAAAAATAAATCATACGAAAATCGACTAAAACTTATGAATCTGTTTTCCCTAAAAAAGCGTAGACTAAGAGGTGACTTGATACAGGTTTTTAAAATTCTAAAGGGAATTGAGAACATCAAAAGTGACAAAATTTTCACATTGAATGAGAATCCGACAAGAAACAATGGTCTCAAACTGTCCGGAAATAAATTCAAATTGGAAGTGGGTAGAAACAACTTCGCCAACCGTGTAGTTAATGAATGGAATAAACTTCCTGCACAGGTAGTGCAATGTAGTTCAGTTCGAAGCTTTAAAAATCATTTAGATAAACACCTAAGCAAGATGCTGTAATGATTATAATTTGTTTCATATTATTTGTTTTTGTTTTGTTATCATTTGTCTGTTTTGGTTTTCATTTATTATTAGTTATATGTCAGTTCATTATTATTTACTATTTACCTGTTTGTTTATTATCTAACTATACATATGCATTTATCTATGTATTTTATTTGTTATTTACATTATTATAGTTTTTATTTATTAATTTATCATTATTTTTTTTCGCATCCGACCTAGATATGGACCAAAAGGTCTCCTGTCGGCATGCTCCGCCTTTGTAATCCTTTAACTGTCCAATTGTACATGATATGAACTGTCATGACCATACTAAGATAAAGACTGACTCGTCCAGCCTTGCGACGAACGCTTGAAGGAGTTCGCATTTTCTATCCGTGTATTCAGATCTCTTATCTAATGCCAGCTTTTGACTTTACATGCCTGTCTTCTTTTATCGATACTCTATTTTCAGCTTCAATGGCACGCGAAGCCAAGGTTACAATAACAAACCCAATAAACACTTGTATATGATGACGCCGCAGATCGAGCCACTTTCTCCATCACCAGGCGACTTTCAGCTTAGGGCACGACCCCTGACCAGATTAACGGGTTCAGCCTTTAGCTGATTAGAAATGAATGTCATTTTCTAAAATAAAATTAATACGTTGCGTCCCTTTGCTTATACCTATAAACGAAACTATCAAGAAATAATGCACAAAGCATGCATACATGCATACATACACACACACATACATACATACATACATACATACATACATACATACATACATACATACATACATACATACATACATACATACATACATACATACAGTACATACATACATACATACATACACACATTGTCACAGCCTGTGGCCCTTCTGTCTTTAGAGGTACGAGAAACACGAGGATTCATGATTACGCATTGCCTTTATTGGAAGCCTTCGGGCCGACGTTGTGCTCCTACAGAATATGGTATCTGTAATTGCATTAACAAATCAATCCAACTACTTCATTACATTAACAAATCATTTGTATCATGATTCTTTACACTACACAACTTCACCTGGCACTGACATAATGAAACATACCATGATTATTTCGCCGCCATGGCTTCACCATAATTCGCTGCTTACTATTCCCATCCAAACATGGTCGAAAGGGTTCCCTTCTGCCTGCTCAATGCATGCCTTGTCCCCGTGACTGACCGCTACTAAAGGGACATCTTAAGGTGATATCTACTGAAGTAGTCTACGTCACCATTCTGTGTATTCAAAGGCTAACAATTCCAGTACTTTATAGTAACCTATACATGTCCTCCTTGGTGCACAGTCTGACAATATCCAACAACATTCTATTGGCTCCAATACAACATATTGTCATTGTACAGTAATACATTTCTATGACATACACTAGCACTACTTTCTATCGCGGAACAATACAACAGGAACGTCGTAAAATCTGTAGTTTACATTCCTTCATAACAATACCATCATCTTACAACATAATTTCACAACACAATTATATCATAAATAATGAACCAATGCAATGTGACTCAAATTCAGATTTGCAACATTTCCAATATCATATTTCCTACATCGTGAATTACATCTTTAAATCGAGACATTATACTCCGTGAGTTACAGTTAGCTTGAATCATATAATTGGCATTCACATATGTAATGGACCAATACAATATGGCTCAAATCCAGATTTGCAACACTTCCAGTATCATATTCCATACATCGTGAATTACATACTTTAATTCAAGACATTATACGCCGTGAGTTGCAGTTAGCTTGCATCAGGGGATTGGCATTCACATACATACATACACACATGCACACATGAATACACGCATACGTATGTACATATATTTATGATAGCATATATCGAGCTAAACTCGAGTTCTGTTGATCTTGATTCGCATTCTTCATTATATATTAGGTCTCCCCTGATAAGTATATATCTTCTGAGGCAATTTCAAGTACAGCGGATGTTAAATGAATAGGATATAAATCAAACATATGTGTGGGATCTTAAAAAGCTCCCTGGAATATCCCCCGGCTGGCTGGTTGACCTGCGATTCACGGG
>NC_134802.1:13461623-13464123 GCF_046742065.1 Oratosquilla oratoria | reverse complement strand
ACATTTTGGTGTTTTATAATTTTTTGTTTTATTTGACCAAATGACAACGAATCTTATCATTGGAGTTTAACGGGTTAAGTTAACCGGTGTCGCCTGGGGTGAAAGGAGCTCCATTACTACTTATTCAGAGTTTTAGAATTTAGTTTTTAGTTGCTAGTAAGGCATTTTTGGACCCTGAAAAGGGTGCGAAGAAGGAAAGTAATTAAGAACCTTTGCCTTAAAACACAACCTGTTATGTCACTAAGTTGAAAGGGCCATGTACCCTAACGACACATAATTGGTATTCAATGTCAGCTCCTTCATAACCAAAGGAATAATATACAGATGAATAAAGTAAACTAACAACAACCAGAATAAGAATAGAATTGACACCCAGTTCTGAACCAAGTTATGGAGATAAGCTAACCATTTGGTTATACAGAAGGGGCGCCATGAAACTGAATGATATAACCCAGCGGCAGCCAGAATGATGTGAAAAGTGGCAGTCGACCACGGATTTATAATGCAGCCTGAATGTCAGCAGTGCATGCCTGAGCGTAGACTGACAACAGAAAGCGTTTGAATCGTTTATAACTAAAGATGTCATAAAATCATATGGCGTGAATCAGATCAACAACAGTTAAGGTACATAACCATGCTGAAGCAGTTACAGTGGAAACGGACGAGCTCTGCATTGTCCCTTCGCACCTGCTAACGTACTAGATATATTACTGGTATGGGAAATACAGGACGAGTTCATATGAGGACGCAAATTAAGATGGTGTCTATCGATAGAAGCCATTATTTTTTCTTCTAAATTTGACCCTGATCTGAATAAAAACATTATGAGCATGGGAAAATATTGACCGTCTACAAGTTATTGAAACACCGGGAAGAAAATCAAAAATGAGGGTAGCTTAGAAGTCAAGGATTTTTGACAGACTCTATCAAATGCTTTTGATATGTCTAGTAAAATAGCATATGTCTGACCAAACTTTCCTAAAAAAATGTCCAGGAGTCAGACAATATATATATATACATATATATATATATATATATACATATATACATATATATATATATATATATATATATATATATATATGTATATATATGTATATATACATATATATATGTATACACACACACACACACACACTGTATATATGTATATATGCATATATATACATATATATATGTATATATACACACACACACACACACTATATATATATATATATATATATATATATACATTTATATATATATTTGTATACACATATATATACATATAAATATACATATATATACACACATATATATATATATATATATATATATATATATATACATATACATATAAGTATATATATATACATATATATATATACACACACATGTATACATATATATATATATATATATATATATGTGTAAAAATATATATATATATATATATATATGTGTGTGTGTGTGTGTGTGTGTGTGTGTGTGTGTGTGTGTGTGTGTGTGTGTGTGTGTACACACACATGTATATATATATGTATATATATATATATATATATATATATATATATATATATATCTATACCACTATATAAACATATATATATATATACATATATATATATATATATATATATGTATATATATAGAAATATATATATATATATATATATATATACACCAAGGACTACTATTACACAGGACGTGCGCACCCAGATCCCTGGGTCCACTAGCGGAGGCCATCGTTTTCTTTGTAACCTAACATTTTATATTGGACAAATATATCAAAACTAGAAACCTAACATTGTATATAGGACAAATATATCAACTATTGACTTATTCAATGCAGTATAAGTTGATATACATTTTTTACAGTGAAATAAGAAACTATTTTTAATGCACTGTTATGCTTGGAAATGCCAATTTTAGCCGGACTTAACTGGTATTATTGTATGAGGTTAGTGGACACCAGGGTTGGTGATTTTTTTTTTTTTTTTTTTATCTTTGATTTATCTTTGATTTAAATAGATTTTGTTTATAGATTTTAGATATTGTGGGACTGCTATCTGATATGCAATCTGATTGCTAAAGGATATTTATAATATATCAATATAAGGAGCAGTGTTATATAGACTTACCACAAGTATACAAGGAACGGTATAAGCCATATGTGAGGACGGTATGCTCAGGTTCACTCGATTCCTCCAAGCGTTTTCTCATCTTGGTGACATTTACTGCATTGTCTGTCACAACACTTCCAATGTGACAAGCAAAATCTTGTTCAGCCTTCTTGATCGAATTCTGTACAAGTTGTAGAAGATATTCAGCAGTGTGAGGTTTCCCTGATGTGTCTATTGTGTCAACTAAATAAATCTGACCAGTGGATGTTGTTAGTGATACATATTATGGGCTCAATATGGATGTTAGACCACCTATCAATTGAAAGACATACTGTTTCATTATTCAGGTCATCTGCACACTTTTTATATTCCTTTTCATACACAAGATCCAAGTA
>NC_134802.1:13449123-13456623 GCF_046742065.1 Oratosquilla oratoria | reverse complement strand
TCATAACCGCAATTCGCCGTGAACACCGAAAATGTAAATTCGGCGTCGAACAAAGGAACAAGGATAGTATCGGGTATAATGTTGATAACGTTCAGGTAAGGCTGAGAGCATAAAGCTTAAGCACAGCTACCTGTTCCACGACTGAAGTTAAGGCTTATTTGTCGCAGCAAACATTCAGCGAAGTGTAGCTTACCTTCCCCGGTGGGTATCTAGACAAAAGATCATGGCACCGCTGTTGATTCATAGTGAAGCACCAAGATAGGCACAATAGTAGGACAAACGGGCGGAGATGAGAGTCCGTCTTTAGGACGGAGTTGGGCGTTAGGCGGGAGGCAGTGCGGGCAATATGCAAATGCGGGAGGCGCGGGGACAGCCGAGCGGGAGCTGAGCGCGGCTCCATTACCACACTATGAATACCAAACACACGAGCGGGTGAGAAACCACACTTTGAAGCTAAACGGCTGCTAATAGTCCCCTGCAAGAGGGACACATACTGCTCGACTGTTGCGAGGATTCCTCTCGTTCTCAGGCTTTCCCCGCCATGTCGGGCCTCCCTCAACCATTTTTTGCATCTCACACGATTAAGAATAAATGCCAAAGACATGGAAGTTATGCCTGATTCTGCCTACCTTCAGAGCGATCATTTAGGAAACCTTGAAACCGTGCCTCCATAAGGTCAAAGAAGCCTAACGCTAGGTTAGCTTGAATGGGCTCCTGAGGTGTTTATGTCCCTCTGGTCCGTAGGGCCCGTGTTGGGGCGGCGATTAACGACCACTTACCGCAGACTTCAATATACACGACACGAATTATGTGGAGCCGTCGCCACTGTGCCCGATCAAAGATTTGTGCACAAGTAACCTCTCAGGTTCGCCTACTGCAGCAGACAGGCGAGGGGGTGTGGGGAGGGACGTCTGCTGTTTCATGTTTTCACCTGCTGCGCCAATGTGTGTACTGTACCTACTTGACTGCGGTCTACTGCACCTGCTGATCCGTCAGGCACAACTGCTGCCCCTGTGTAAACACGTGACGTACCTGCATCTGTTCTATGCACACGGCACCTGCTCACTCAGTGAACGAGTCCAACTGCTGTTTCTGCTGGTACTGCATCATTTGTTGTTGTACCACTGAATGTATCTGCAGCACCATAAGTGTATCTCTTAACCATTGTTTCTTTACTGATTAGTCCAGCATCTTGTCTGAATCTTATCAATCAAAACCTTCCCTACCTATTGGCCCGACTTTTATTCTTACTACCGCCAGGCTATCTTTCTCAGCAACTGATCGGTTTGTTTTCTTGCCAGAAATGTATTTCCATTTTCTACGATGGCCCTATCTACACAGCAAAGAGATTATAGCTGTCTAGATTAAACCTCTCTAGTTACTGGGACACTACATATATTTTTCTGTCTAATGTCAGGCGCTTTTGTTATGCTAAAAGGACATCATCATAGCAAAAGAGATAGATAGATATGTTATTATTTCATGAACATTTGAACACACAAGACTTTGTGAGCACCTGTTGTACTACTATGAGCGTAGTACACCATTGTTATCATACACTTCTCAGGAGGTGTAACCTATAGCGATATAACCTCGATCTTCAGTGAAAATAATACACCATCGGTTGATCTATCAATATATACAGTACATTTCGTCTACCCCCTGTACCCTTGTGCCACTGTGCACACGCAAAGTACTACGAACTATTGAGAATGTTACACTCGATGATGCAACTTTTCATCTTTGTACACTCCATTGGTATGGTTGGTTTCGATCTTGCCTCATGACTACGTAAGCTTGGCGTCGATCCCCAACAAAGACGAATGAATGCCACTTGTCTAAGTTGTCCAAGTACACAAGAAAAAGGGGGATAGCTTCGACTGCAGCTAAATGCCTCTTGGCATAAATTCTTCTCCACTTGTACATCCTTGTATATTTACTAAGTAAAATCAGGGTGAGTGTGGCCGACAATGTACATATAGTACTAATTCCACGATATGCATGCTAGCAAATAGCATTTAACACCTGTAATATATAATAGAAAAAAAAATCAGACATTTGCCTACCACCTCTCACAGTCTTTTATTATTGGCATTTTCCTTCTCATGTCCGAACTGGGCTCCCACGTGAATAAATTGAGGTAAATGGTATTCAATTCATCACCTCCATGTGTGTTCGGAAAGCCGAGCACCAAGTGGTAGTTCGGCCACTGTTGGAATGGCACCTTAGGCAGTGAACAGATCTAACGATGAGCCCATTTCGACCAGTCAGCCTGAAACGACTATCCTTGTTTTCAATCATTTTTCATTCTTTCATCCTTTCATTCTCTCATTCTTTCATTCTCCCATTCTATCATTCTCTCATTCTTTCATTCTTCTATTTCTATTATTTCATTCTTTCATTCTTCTATTTCTATTATTTCATTCTTCCATTTTTATTCCTTCATTCTTTAATTATTTCATTATGTCATTCATTCTCTCATTCTCTCATTCTCTCATTCTCTCATTCTCTCAGTCTCTCATTCTCTCATTCTCTCATTCCATCATTCCCCTATTCCCTCATTCCGTCATTCTCTCGTTCTTTCGTTCTTTCGTTCTTTCGTTCTTTTGTTCTTTCGTTCTTTCGTTCTTTCGTTCTTTCGTTCTTTCGTTCTTTCGTTCTATCGTTCTCTCGTTCTCTCGTTCTCTCGTTCTCTCGTTCTCTCGTTCTCTCGTTCTCTCGTTCTTTCGTTCTTTCACTCATTCATTCATTCATTCATTCATTCATTCATTCATTCATTCATTCATTCATTCATTCCTTCATTCCTTCATTAATTAATTCCTTTATTCTTTCATTCTTTCATTCTTTCATTCTTTCATTCTTTCATTCTTTCATTCTTTCATTCTTTCATTCTTTCATTCTTTCATTCTTTCATTCTTTCATTCTTTCATTCTTTCATTCTTTCATTCTTTCATTCTTTCAGTCTTTCATTCTTTCATTCTTTCATTCTTTCATTCTTTCATTCTTCCAGTCTTTCAGGCTTTCATTCTTTCAGGCTTTCATTCTTTCAGGCTTTCATTCTTCCAGTCTTTCAGTCTTTCAGTCTTTCATTCCGTCATTCCTTCATTCTTTCATTCTTTCAGTCTTTCAGTCTTTCAGTCTTTCAGTCTTTCAGTCTTTCATTCCGTCATTCCTTCATTCTTTCATTCTTTCAGTCTTTCAGTCTTTCAGTCTTTCAGTCTTTCATTCCGTAATTCCTTCATTCTTTCAGTCTTTCAGTCTTTCAGTCTTACATTCGTTCATTCTTTCGTTCTTTCGTTCTTTCGTTCTTTCCTTCTTTCGTTCTTTCGTTCTTTCCTTCTTTCATTCTTTCAGTCTTTCAGTCTTTCAGTCTTTCAGTCTTACAAAGGATTACAAAGGCGGAGCATGCCGACAGGAGACCTTTTGGTCCATATCTAGGTCGGATGCGAAAAAAATTATAATAATAAAATAATAGATAAAAACTATAATAATGTAAATAACAAATAAAATACATAAATAAATGCATAGGTATAGTTAATAATAAACAAACAGGTAAATAGTAAATAATAATAAATTGACATATAACTAATAATAAATGAAAATCAGACAGACAAATAATAACAGAACAAAAACAAATAATATAAAATAAATTATAATCATTACAGCATCTTGCTTAGGTGTTTAACTAAATGATTCTTAAAGCTTCGAACTGAACTACATTGTACTACCTGTGCAGGAAGTTTATTCCATTTATTAACTACACGGTTGGCAAAGTTGTTTCTACCCACTTCCAAATTGAATCTATTTCCGGACAGTTTGAGACCATTGTTTCTTGTCTGATTCTCATTCAATGTGAAAATTTGGTCACTTTTGATGTTGTCTTTCAGTCTTTCAGTCTCTCATTCTTTCATTCTTTCATTCTTTCATTCTTTCATTCTTTCATTCTTTCATTCTTTCATTCTTTCATTCTTTCATTCTTTCATTCTTTCATTCTTTCATTCTTTCATTCTTTCATTCTTTCATTCTTTCATTCTTTCATTCTTTCATTCTTTCATTCTTTCATTCTTTCATTCTTTCATTCTTTCATTCTTTCATTCTAGCGGCTTTCCATTGCTACTACAAGACTTTCAAAGGTTTACTAGATTTACTAAATGAATACCAAATCTACCGCACTAGTAACTATAATTGTCATAGATCTTCTCTATATCATCTTTTTCCTCTCCGAACAGGTATCACACAGCTGAATAAAGTCGTCTAACGTTAGTTTGAATAGAAGAACAAACATCCATTTATACGGAAGAAGTTAAGTGGGATGGGTTTATGCTATTTCCTAAATAGAACGAGATCCAGAGTCGCCAGAACTGGTGACAATCTGGTTAAATGGGGCCTCAAGAACGATCCATCCTGTGAATGTGGAGAAGCTGTACAGAACATTGACCATGTCCTAAGCTTATGTCCACTTTCACCCGATCTAGGGAACACCGACCCAGTCAATATCAACCAAAGAACACTTGAACGGCTGGCCGTCTGACGCGATAAACTATGATCGATGGGGGACCAGGGATTTGATTAAGTCATCTGACGTTAGGTGAAATAAAACAAGAAACACTCTTCACTCTGAAAGAGATAATGATGAGTTCAGACTCAAACTGGGCCATCAAGATATTTGATTGGTAAGTCAGGATTTGGAGTATGTGTTATTAATTTGATTAGTTAGTCAGGATTTGGAGTATGTGTTATTAATGATGATGCTTTTTCTTATAGATATTAATGTGAATTTATATCTTCTTCATTCAATAAGATAAGATTGATTATCAATTTTAATTTTGATCAGGGCTTCATGATTTAGGATTCTAAATAGTTATAAAATGTTTTGATGGTAAACTAAACTATGATATTGTGAAGCTATCGGTTGCCTTAGAGTAGTGATCCAAAATCCTGCTTCTTATCTTCTAAGGCTTAGAAGATAAGAAGCAGAATTTTGAATCACTACTCTAAGAGTTTACTCCTTTGCTACTGAATGGTTACAACGAAAATGAACGAAAGAACCTAATGGCAGCCAGAACGAAAAATTGTGTGCTTGTAAGGAAGAGGTGAATCAAGATCGGCTCTTATACATACCAAGGAAATGAATAGAATAGCTTGGCGACAGTCAGAATAACAAAAGAAAAGTGTTTCTTTGGTGCAGTATGCATTTTTGCTAGACTCTAATGCAGTCATGGTGAAAAAACACCTCTGCAGCTATTACCAAACCAACCACACAGCTGATTGACCTTCCCACCCTCTAGACGAAGTTCACAGAACAAATCAATGAACCTGCTGGGTCGATTACAGAGTATATCACAACTGATTACACAAATTACAGCCACTGGATGAAATACCAGTCCATTTGTCTGATTTACTACGTCTCAAGACCTAAACTTGTTGCACGAATCCACTACGAGTTAGAGTAAGATTAACTGTACTAAACCATTAACACTGTAATATTGAGACACGTTGGTGTTACATTAACATATTGTTTTCAACGCAGTGATGTGTAAAGCGGCATGGTGTTAAAGGAGTTACAGAATAAACTATGCCATTCTTTCTAGTTTGGGTGATCTTGTTCTTGCTAGCTCTTAGTATCAACTAGTAATCATTCAGATGCCTTTCAAAGATACTTGGTATCAATTAGACAGGTTCAGTGACAGTAAATCTACTTCGTTGTTGTCAATAGATATCTACTGTATATAGATCCCTTTATGAAGTTTATTGAACGTTCGAACTTCTATAAGATATACTTCGAAATAAAATATATCGGAAATCAAGTTTAAGGCTTCGGTGCTCTCGCCCTGTCTTGATATATTCTTTTGTACACAAAGGATTTTCTGGATTTTCTCGTAAATCCTAGTACCACGAGGGCACGAAATCATTAACTTAAAAAAAAAAAAAGTAAGTAAAATAACTTATTCAGCAAAAATAAGAAAATCTGTACGTTGTATTACTATGATGAAAAGAATAAAACGTGTTATTTCATGCATAGCACGGACAGTTAGTTACCAGTTTATGGTACAGTAGGGTTCAGAGATTTGAAATCTGATGCTCAGCTGGGATATGCATTTACAATTGCCTCACACACGCAGAAACCCGTAGTTCTTTCTCATTGCCCTTCTCCATTCAATCCCTTCACCAATTTGACCCTCTTTCAAAGTCGCTTCTTGACGTCACCCAGAATGAAATACATAAACAACAACGCTACCGTGTTAAAATGATCAATTAATAAATTGATGCGTTAGACATTGCGCGCATATACCATCGGCGCCGATTTATTATATACTATTGCGTTGCATCTGATAAGATACTGCAACCTCTTCCACCGTGCGGCTCTTGGTTGTCCGTGGGCGTGCCTGCAGCCACAGGATCATCTGTCGGTGCGAGGCCACAGATCATACGGAAATATAGTCCTTATGCTAAATGTGACAACCGCAGAGAGTTGCAGCACTATGTTATCCATATAATTAGAGGTTGGGGAATTCCGTGTTGGTGCGCGCGCCGTGGAGCAGTTGGTGTACGTGGAAGGGAGATTGTGCATATTGAGGCGTGCAGCCTGGGGATGGGCGCTTGGTGTCCAGTGCAGTTCAAGACTCGGGTTCACACGTTTATGATCCTAAGACTTGTCGTAAAGTGCCGGAATCCCATTTTTCAATTTTTCTTTCAGCAATTTGGAGCAGCAGTAGTCGTGCTAATGGTCTGTACAAGTTGGTTCCAAGTCTTGAGTAGTTTCGTTGTTGCATTTCTCTTTTGGCAAGAAACTGGTGTTGTAAACAAGTCTACTACGGCTACTGTAATAGGTTAATTTAATTTTAAAAACAGTTTTCCTGCAGTTTAATCTAAATCTTCTATTTGGCAAGAAATTGGCAAAAAACAAATACACTAACAAATGAAAAGAAATAATATGGAAGATAAAGTCTCTACAATTGTTCATTTTCATTTGATGATAAATTGTGTCATAATCAAATATTCTCTAGCGATTGTAATGAAGAAATTTGAAAAATAGATTTCCTACAATTTATTGTTCATCCTACGATCATAAAAATCTTGTGAACTCGGTCCCAGGATTGCCCCCAGTGGCTCAAGTTTGAACCCAACAGCTGCAACAATGATTTCTACTTGTCCTGGAACCTGGAAATCCAAGAACATAGGGCAAAGGTGACGGCCTAGGTTGCAACTAAGGGTCTCCTAGCGAGAGCTTACTTTGAACAGGTGATCGCGATGGGACAGGCGATTGAGTCCTTAACCCTTTCTTTGCTGTGGCAACACCCATAACATATTTTGTTTTAACTAGTGCCTGGCGATTTGCTTGGAATAACACCGGCAGGTACAAATCACCCGATCACCCGATCAAATGGCACTGACAGGTTATTTTTACAAAGGGTTGTTGTATAAGTACAAGATCAAACACACTCGGTGGCGCGGTTGGTAGAGTCCCAGACTGTCAGTACGGTGGTACCTGGGGTACTG
>NC_134802.1:13431623-13436623 GCF_046742065.1 Oratosquilla oratoria | reverse complement strand
GACCTGCTAACCCGGCTACAGAGACGATTGACTCCTCTTAGGTGGTTAACCAACAATATTGCTGGAGTGTCCATCCCTGTCGCCAGAACTATATATATCACATTCATTCGATCAGTGGTTGATTACCTCTCTCCCGCACTTAGTCAGCTTTCCAAAACTACTTTGCAACCACTTGAAAAATTCCAAAACCAGGCAATGAGGCTCATCTTAGGCTGCCCTACCACAACCAGGATCGTCAATATACAGCAAGAACTTCGTCTACCACCAATTGTAGAGAGAATATACGCAAAAGTTACCTACTTCACTATCAAGTGCCTGCACTACCCCCACTTATCTCCTCACTTTTGTCACACAATCCAGACATCGATTGATTTGGCAGAGCCTCGACCTCAGCTTCGTCCCGGTGGCTGCTCACTGGTCCTTAACATCAGTTCAAACATTCGGAGGCTTAACATAAACATTTTAACAGAGAATGAGGACCTTGGCCTCCCACCTTGGCAGACACCCATGCCAACAGTCACCTATACTCCAACTACCAAGTCCGACCTACCACAGCTCCAGAAACAACTAGCCATAGAAACTATCGCCGGTCTGTCATCTTCTTTAAATGCGGCCCATCATCTCTTCACTGACGGTTCTTTGCAGGAGGACGGTAGTGCTGGATGTGCTGTGTATTCCCCCAACATAGAGCCACCACTAGGGGGCTGGGCAGGCCGTCGACTCCCTAATTCGTCAAGCTCCACGTATTGTGAGTTGCATGGGCTCCTGGACGCTGTTACTTTGCTGACACGGACTGGAGAAAACGGCTTGATCATCTGCGACTCTCAGTCAGCCCTCCGTGCTCTCTCATCTACCAAGCCTGAACACCAACAAGTGGTAACACAAATAATGCGACAACTGGCCACAACTCACGAAAACTCACAGAGGGTACACTTCCTGTGGATTCCATCCCATATCGAACTCCTAGGCAATGACACCGCTGATCGGCTAGCAAGGACAGCCTGTAGTATGGATCCACCAGCTGCCACTTCTACTACTGCCTTCCTACCTTCTTACAAGCGAATGGTAAGACAAGCTGCCTGCTCCCCTACTCGCCGCCGTAGCAATGCTGAGAGGGCTACAAGTGTATCTATCCAACACTACGAGAATTTTCTTCCTCTTCCCTATAAGTATAGACGTAATGGACTTATTGTGAGAAGACACAATGTTGTGAGTGCCCGACTCAGGCTCGGCTACAGACCAGTGTGGCAAGTGGGTGAGACCGAAGGTGTACCGAGGTACTCATCGTGCAGGCTGTGCGACACCCCTAATGCCAACAGTCTAGAGCACTACTGTATTAATTGCCCCACGATAGCCCCTTTAATACCACATCGACAATCAGTTCTTGATGTCTGTAAATATTTGCTTGAAGGTGATAAATTAGAATTAATCCTATTGCAACACCCTCACTTTGGTGGATTTTAAAGTATACATAAATAAATCAGTCATGATTCGGAAATGTTTTAAGTATCACTAATAATCTGTATATATTTATCTTTTGCACTAGATTTGTTGTTCCCTGAACATAATAACAAGGAATGTCTGTAGTATGGATCTGCCAGCTGCTACAACTATTGCCCTACTACAAATGGATGGTACGATAAGCCGCCACTTCCCTACACGTCACCGTGGTAATGCTGAGAAGACTTCAAGTGTAACCATCCAACACCACAAGAATGTCCTTCCACTTCCACATGCATACAAACGCAGCGAACTTCTGGTGAGACGACACAGTGTTATACGTGCCCGACGCAAATCCGGCTACCGCACGATGTAGGCGGGTGAGACCAGAAAGGTGCCGAGGTACACATCGTGCAGGCTGCGCTACACCCCATATGCCAACAACCTTGATACCTCATCGACGATTACTTATTATTATATGTAAATATTTGCCAGAAGGTGATCACTGTATATATTTTTGTATCACCCGCACTAATGGGTGATAAACTACAAATAATTCCTTCAGTTATGATTCGAGAATGTCCTGTGTGTCACTAGTACTCTGTACATAGCTACACTTTTGTACTAGGTTTGACGCTCCTTGAGCGTAATAAATTGATTAAAAAAAAAAAAAAATCTCTGTCACTCGTCCGAGCTGCGCACGGCCTTAACTTTTTTTTTTTTTTTGTATGTGTGTGTGTGTGTGTGTGTGTGTGTGTGTGTGTGTGTGTGTGTGTGTGTGTGTGTGTGTGTGTGTGTGTGTGTGTGTGTGTGTGTGTGTGTGTGTGTGTGTGTGTGTGTGTTTGTGTGTTTGTGTGTGTGTGTGTGTGTGTGTGTGCGTGTGCGTGTGCGTGTGCGTGTGCGTGTGTGTGTGTGTGTGTGTGTGTATGTGTGTGTGTGTGTATGTGTGTGTGTGTGTGTGTGTGTGTGTGTGTGTGTGTGTGTGTGTGTGTGTGTGTGTGTGTGTGTGTGTGTGTGTGTGTGTGTGTGTGTGTGTGTGTGTGTGTCGCAACTAACCTGACCTATAGGTGAGCTGTGACGTGAAATTTGGCGACCCTTACCAGTATGAAAAGAGAATTTAGGTACTGATTAAGCTGCTCGTTGGAATTACATATTTGTTGGGAAAATGTATTTCGAAAAACAGTTTGTGGAGAATCCCTACATTGATATTTCAGAAGATGCTACTAAAGCTGAACTGATAAATATTGACACAAAATACGATCTAACGTTAGATGCTTGGAGGAAAAAGAAAGATATTTTCCAAGAGTTAGTTAAATAGTCAGTTGAAGAGTAGGTATTAGATAGGGACGCCTTAAATCATATTCACGTTGTTCAAGAGACAGATGCACAAATCATGTTAAGAAGATTAAAGATAGAGGCGGAAATGGAAGGACTCAGAACTGAGGATGACAAGGAGGTGGAATTAATTCGCATCCAGGCTGGAATTAAACCCATCATTAATAGGAAAGCGAAGTCCTTTAAGATATCTACGTACACTAGTCTCCTTCCAAAATTTTTAGAAGATAAACCAGAGGTTTTCTTTGAACAAAGAGAAAAGATTCTGAACAAATTAGGCGTAGATATGAAACGTTGGAGTTTACTTGTTCAAACGAAATTCGTAGGTAGAGCTCAAAAAGTGTATGCACCTCTAAACGAAACAGACAGTGAATATGATAACGTAAAACTGCTGGTCCTAACGGCATACGAACTTACTCCGGAGGCTCATAGGTTAAAATTTAGAAGTTTAAATTTTTTTCACAAGATACATACGTAGAATTTAGTTCCGAAATGGCTAGGTATGGAGATAGATGGCTGAAAGCCACAAACACAGACTCGTTTGCTAAATTAAGAGAAGTAATACGGCCAGAACAATTTAAGAAACAATTAGATCAAAATCTTAGGATTTGTCTTGAGGAAGTATATCCTTCTTATCTAGCTAGAGCTCCCAAAAAGGCAAATGAATATACACTTATTCACCACAAAAAACTGAAATAAACCAAATTTACTATGACACCAAAACAACTCAGACCCAACACAACACTCCCACTCCTTTTAAAGGTAAAGTAAGGTAAGCAAACAAGAGAGAAATTAAAAAACAGTTTTATGATGATAAGCATTATCAAACGACCTATTCCAGATATAGTTCCCGCAGTTCTACTCAGACTTGCAATTATTGCCTCAAATTTGGACATAGTTTCTCTGAATGTAGGAAAAGGCCCAATAATTAAACTTATTCTCAACCAATGTTTTTTTTTTTCAAGTAATTCCCCCGGTCCAACTAGCCATTGTAGCCCAGCTAGGACCAATTCATTGATTAAATCATCCTCCCAAAGTATGTCCAAACCCAATTCCTCATCACAAGTTGAGACAAAATCTTCAACTCCCGTCCTATCGCACAATTTACCAACTGAACTGAAAACCGTACTAGACCTCCCTTTTACTCCCGTATCTGCCAACTGCCCTGGGTCAAACGCAATGCAGCAAGACACAGTGCACCTACGGCAGTGACGCTTCACTTAATCGGGGACTCCACCACCTCTCCGTCCCCTCATGCAGAAAAAGAGAAAATGGGGAGAAATCACTTCGGGTTGAGTCAAAATAACATTCACACATAAGCACCCCCTCCCCCATCCCTCCTTTCCTTGCTTAACATTATCATCCACATACAGTCATTTCCACTCATCCCTATATCCTGCTTCTCCCTTCCTTGCTCATCAGACATTCCCCTCTTGCTCAACGCCCCCTTCAAGCCATCCATCTATCTCATCCTTGGTCGTCCCCTCAAGTTTACTCCACTTCTGCCTTCCATACCTCATTTACTAATATTTTATCACTCATTCTTTCTATGTGTCCAAAACATCCCAATAATCTTTCATCAGCCCTATCTGCCATCTCCTTTTCCACTCCCGCTCTCCTCCTCACCTCCTCGTTTCGCACTCTATCCAACCTAGTAAACCCCACCATACTTTTCAGACATTTCATTTCAAACACACTTAAACTTTTCCTCTCTGGTTCTCTTAAATTCCAAGTCTCTGTCCCATACAATACCGTCGGCACAATCACCCCTTCATACAATATCTTCCTTGCATTCATTCCCGGTTTCCTATTTCTCATAACACAAAGCATTTAATTGCTTCTCTCAACACACAATTTACCTCCACCTCCACTCCTCTCTTTCATGCCACATGCAACCCCAAATACCTAAAGTTATCCTCTTCTTTCAGCTTCTTTCCTTTTAGACTTACTTCCAACTCACTGCCATCATCTACATTGTGCATCTCATCATCTTGTTTTTACCTACATTCACCTTCAACATTTTTCCTATCGCATACTTTCCCAAACTCCGTCACTAACCCTCTTAATCCCTCCTCTGGCCGTGCCACAACCGCAGTGTTGTCAGCAAACAAAATAGAACCTCATCTCACACTTTTTCCATTTCTTTTAAAAATTTCCAGTCCCCTGCCCATTATCCTTGTCTTTACACCATCCATACACACATTGAACAGCCATGGCGACATGAC
>NC_134802.1:13416623-13424123 GCF_046742065.1 Oratosquilla oratoria | reverse complement strand
ACAATCTCAACGTAACATAAATTTCTTCCACTTAATTCCAATATATTCCATAATAACAACCATACATTACCCATTCAAAGCATCCCTGATACTCGCTTTGTCTCCCTTTCCATAACATGCGAGCATAATTCATCCGCCCCAGAGGATTCAAACCGGCTGCGCACAGACCCGCGTAACAGCCACCTCATCCCCCCAGACAGCATACCCACTTTCCACATCAACCACCCAACAACTTTCAACGAACGTTGCCTTCGACTACTACAATTGCAACGTCAGCAACACCACCACCTGCTGACCATTACCACACCGCTCGATTCAGCTCACGGTATCAAGGTAACCATTATACCTTCAGATACCCACGTGCCCAACGCACGTAAACCTTACTCTATTCCATCTCTCTATATATATATATTAATTCCACATTTATTAAATTTATACATATTTAGTTTCTCTGTATTTATATACTTTATGTACACCTTTTTCTTTTGGTTGTCATACCTTTCTCATAATTTAACCAGTAGCTCTTATAATTATATGTTTCAACACTTAATATATTTTGCCTAATTTTAAAACAACATATATTTGAATATGCAATAACTTTTACTAGATTTAACTATTACATAATATCACATTCATATGCATTCTTCCAGTTAAGTAATTCTTGTTTAAACTATATACATTTATATATACAATAACCTTTAATTGCTTTCACTACGTATTACCCGTTTATATTTAGATAGAACTTATACATTTTTATCAATGTAACCTATTTTACTGCTGTAAACCCATTTTTATATATAACCAATACAATTAAAAAAAAAATTATGACAACCATAGTTAATTCTATTATAAGTATAATATCACAATATTAAACTCCTTACTACATCATATTATTTCCACATTTTATTATTATTATATGTATATATATATATTATAATTTTACATATGTAATCCCGTTATACTGTATAACCGTTGACACCCTATACCCCCCTCCCTTATCTAAGCATAACATATTACCCCTTAGTTACTGTATACCAAATATTTCTAATTTAACTATTTTAAACTAGACCACCCATCTCACCTAACTATTAATAATACATGCATCTCTAGTTAACCACTAACATGGCAACAGGAACGAGAAGCAAATTAAAAAAAGCGGTAGAAACCATCCTCTCTAAATCTCAAGAGGAAAACCCATCACGCAACTCAAAACTAGACAAAGACGAACCAGATCCTCACCAATTAAATCCACAGGTTGACATTACCACAAAGCCCTTAGACCATAACCGCTCACTTACCTCCGACCACGACGCCCCTAAGGCAGGTACCCCAACAATCCCTCTTTATGAGAATGATATCTTACCCTTTTTTAACCAACCCTCTCAAATAGACCCCTTTCACCCCTCACAACTACAACCACCCATTCCTCCCATCCATCCAAATATGCAAACTACACCTCCTATAAGCCATAATCAGTTCAAACCCCATATCCCAACACACAATACCTCCTCTCACATTCAGCCACAGAACCAACCCTCTCAAATAGACCCAACCCTCTCAAATAGACCCCTCACAACTACAACCACCCATTCCTCCCATCCAGCCAAATATGCAAACTACACCTCCTATAAGCCATAATCAGTTCAACCCCCATATCCCAACACACAATACCCCCCTCCCATTCAGCCACAGTACCAACCCCACCATCACGCTCCCCATGCCTACCAAAACTTCCCCTTTCCTTCTCCCCATACCCCAACTGGTCAAGCCACCTCCACACCATACCACCAACCACCACCTAACCTTCCTCCAAACCCACAATATTATCCTTACCCACAACCTCAACCAACAATAATTAACAACTATCAAACCATTACCCCCCTCACAGAAATCCCAACCTTTTCCCAAGATAGTGGATTATCCATTACAGACTTCTTGACAGCATGTGACCTGTTTTTCTCAAAGAACCAACACTACTCTGACTCAGATAAAATTAATTTGTGCCGTCAGAAAATAGACCCATCTGACATTTGCCGTTCAAAGGCAAGGATGCTAGACAGTTTAGTTGCATGTGGAATCACATATCAAGAATATAAACACCACCTTCTTAATGTCTTTCACAACAAACAAGCAAACAACATCACTTTCCTTCTCACTTTCCTCAATAACACTAGAGTCCAACCACATTCCGTTACGAACATTATGGATTTCGTAGCAAACGGAATTAAAGAAGTCAGAGAGGACCTGGAGAATAACTCTCCTTGGATCCACACTGACCAATTTGGTCAAAAGGTCATGACCATACAACACTTACTAACATTCTTTGAGATAGGTTTCTATCTCTCCCAACTCCCTCCAAAGTGTTTAAAGGAAGCCTCCAAAAGGGAACTAAACACTAGAAACCCTCTAGCTTATACCTATATCCTAGACATCACCAATGCTTGCAATGTATCCTTATCCACCCCCCACTATCTCCCCAGACTAAATAGCCTTCAGTCACAGCAGCCCCCTCCCACCAATCAAGGACAACCTTCTAAGTGGTGCTCCTACCATTCATCACCCAGTCACAACACTAGAGACTGCATACAAAAACAACAAATGCAAACACAGGCACCACGCCACCCTATCCCTTGCTCAGTTCATGGAACCATTTCCCACACCGATGCCCAGTGTCGAACAACAATACCCGCAGGTACAACACCACCCCATCCCTTGCTCAGTTCATGGTACTACCTCCCATACGGATGCGCAATGCAAGGTGCAATATCAAACCATACAAGCTCCACCCCCCTCCAAACCTCCACTCCTACCTACACCAACACATCCAAACAAATACTGCAGCCTACACAAAACAACAACTCACTCCAACGAAGAGTGTTACCTACAGAAATCACAACCACAACCTCACCAGAGAACTAACAAACCATTCACCACCCCTCGACAAACAGTTCCCTCCCACACGACACGCACAACTCAACACCGATTGGGGGAACGTGTACCAGCCTCACGCACCAAACCACCATAGGAATATCTCACACACAACACAACTACGTCACCCTAAAAGTGACTTTAGATCAACTCACAGTTGACATGATGGTTGATACAGGAACAAACCTGAACATCATCCCAAGAGCTCTCTATGAAGCATTAAATGACCCACCCCAAATTCAATTTTCCAATATGGAAGGACTCCTACTAGAAGGGAGCACCATTTCTCTACACGACACCATAGACTTAAATATAGAAGTCAACAACTTCCAAGTAGGTTTCACACCTTTCCACATAGCTGACGAATGAAGTCTCGATCAACAAGGTATAATAGGATTAAAATCATTGAGGACATGGAAAACTATTATAGACCTAGAGAAAAATAACATCTTCTCAGATGTGAATGATGAGCCAACTGTCCCTGAGACACCCGACTCAGACACACAACCTCTCTCATGTCTCCCTTCCTCAAATACTCCATTTCCAACTAACAGCTATTCCTTCCGACCACCCCCTTATGTCACCTCAAAGGCATTGATGTCTAACACAGTCATCATTCCCCCTAGACATTCCATGACTGTCCCACTATTCATACCCGGAGCAATCGGACATCAGGACGCCATAATTGACTCAGAAACGTCTAGACTTACCAACATCTCAATTGAACACTCTTGGGACATAATCCAGGAAAATAGAACGGCCTTAGCCATGTTAACTAACCTCTCAGACCAACACCGTAAAATCAGGAAGAATACTAACATTTGCGCAGTCCACCTCCATAATTCCCCTATCCAGGAACCACTCCCACAACACATCAACCCAGTAAGACCAACACAACCCCTCACCCCTATCCATCTAGACCAAATCATAACATCAGCTGACGGAGAAATTCATAACGAGCTATTAGCTCTCCTACAGAGGAATAGATCAGCTGTCGCCTTAGAAGGTGAACCACTAGGCAAATGTGATATAATCAAACATCACATCCAAATTCCCCCTAACACCCCCCCCCTTCATACACCCCCGCTTACCGCATACCTCACAGTAGGAAATCCCAAGTCAATAGCAGTGTACAAGAGATGATACACCAAGGCGTAACTTCCCATTCAGACTCCCCATGGAACAGTCCCCTCTTTTTGGTCCCTAAGAAAGACGGCACCCTACGCCCTGTTGTAGATTTTAGGAGTGTCAATCATCTAACTCAATCTGACCCCCACCCACTACCTGCCATGCAGGACGTCCTCCAATCAATAGGTACCGGTAACTCGGTTTTTTCCACCATTGACCTTAAGTCAGCCTTCTGGCAAGTAGAACTCACAGAAGAATCAAAACCCGTAACTGCATTCTCCACTGATAAAGGACATTTCCATTTTCAACGTATGCCCTTTGGCCTTAAAAACGCCCCCTCAACCCAACAACGGTTGATGACCCGCATATTCAGTGACATGATAGGAGTCTCATTATTCGTCTATTTAGACGACCTCATTATATATAGCCCCACAGAAAGAGACCACCTTAACACTTTAGAGATTGTCATCAAACGTCTCAAATATACGGGGTTAAAGATTCAATTAGGGAAATGTAGATTCCTCATGAAGGAACTCACCTTCCTAGGCCATAAAGTGGATACAAAGGGGATTCATACAAACACAGATAAAATAGATACAATAAACAATTTCCCAACCCCCAGAAACGCAAATGAAGCACGAAGTTTCATAGGGCTAGCCTCATACTACAGACATTTCATCTACAATTTTGCACACATAGCTTCCCCCCTAACCAAATTCACAAGGAAAGGCGAACCATTTCAATGGTCAGAAACAGAACAACAAAGTTTCGACACACTGAAACACTCTCTGACCACAGCCCCTGTACTAGCCTTCCCTGACATGAAGAAAGAATTCTTTCTTTACACAGACGCCTCCTCTAAAGGAATAGGCGCAGTCCTACAACAGAAGGATGATAATGGCAAAGAGCACCCCATAGCCTACGCAAGTAGAGTCCTCAATAAAGCTGAAAGTAACTACTCAACTACACACAAAGAAGGACTTGCAATCATATGGGCACTAAAACACTTTAAATACCTCATTTTAGGCTACAAGATTACCATACTAACAGACCACCAACCCCTAGTCTA
Organism: Oratosquilla oratoria; assembly: GCF_046742065.1. Classification (NCBI taxonomy): domain Eukaryota; kingdom Metazoa; phylum Arthropoda; class Malacostraca; order Stomatopoda; family Squillidae; genus Oratosquilla; species Oratosquilla oratoria. Next base: position 13,418,998 of record NC_134802.1, on the reverse strand, counting down.
TCTTTTTAACTCCAAAGACTTACATGGGAGAGTTGCTAGATGGAAAGCAACTCTCCTTGATTACGATCCCAAGATCGTATACTTAGCTGGGAAAGCTAACGTAGTGGCAGATTGCTTGAGCAGACAAACCCACATCACCCCCATAACCCAAACCACATGCATACCTATGCAAGAACTCAGAGATGAAACTGAAAGAGACCCTATATGGTCTCCAATAAAACAACATCTCCTTTCACAAACCCCCTTACAGTCCCGACCACCTGTCCCTATAGAGGAACTCAAACTGGTCGACGGAGTCATAAGGAGAACCACTAACACCAGAGAGGTTACTGTTATCCCCAGAGCCAAAGTCCCCAAGGTCCTACACATATTGCACGACAGTGCAATGGGAGGCCACTCAGGCAGAGATAAGACACTAAACACTGCTAGGCACACATATTACTGGCTTAACATGAAAAGAGATATAACCACACACATAGATTCTTGTGTAACTTGTAACCAATTCAGAGGCCCTGACCCGAAACAAATCCACATCAAAGACATCCCACTCCCTGCTGAGCCATGGGAAACACTTGGCATTGACCTACTGAAAATGCCAACGAGCCATCAAGGTTCCAACTATGTACTCACAGCAGTAGAATATTTCTCTAAATACACAATCCTAATACCACTCCAAGACAAAACAGCAGAGACTGTAGCCAAAGCCCTAGTTAACAATATCTTTTGTAGATACAACATACCACACACAATGTTATCTGACAATGGATCAGAATTTAAAAATGAGGTGATGCGCGAAATAGCACACCTCTACAACATTGACCAAACATTTGCCACTGCATACCACCCACAGGGAAATGGTCTGACTGAGCGAACAAATCGCAAGGTCCTAGAGGTTCTCAGACCCTCGGTCAACGACCTCATGGACAGTTGGGAAGATTGGCTACCACAGGTACAAACCAGTATCAATAGCACAGTCAATTCCGCAACAAAGATGTCCCCACATGAGATCATTTTCGGCCAACCAATGCGCCTACCCTACCAAATATTCAACCAACCACCCCCACCCTTATACAACCTAGATAACCTCACTCACTGCATCAAAAGAGGTATGCAAACCATTTACAAACAAGTTAGAGCAAACTTGAAAGAAGCCCAGGAAAAGACAAAGACAAAACAACACAAACGCTCAATCCCACTTGACATAGCGCTTGGTGACACTGTCATGGTCAAAGACTCAACCAGGACTAACAAACTCAGACCCAAGTTCTTAGGTCCCTTCACAGTCACAAGCTCACTCCCTAACAATGTTTTTTTACTAACGGATCCTTCCGATCACACAACCGTGACCATACATGGAGAGAAGCTGAGAAAGGTCAAACTCAACCTCGACCCAATCCCACTTCCCATCAACAACCCACCTACCACGACCACACATAACTCACCCAAACGCAAGTCTCATCCCATGACTCTGCGTCGACGCAACTAAACATGCACTCTAGCTCTCGCCCCTGAAGATGCAGGACGTCATGTATCTATCAGTGGAGGTTAAAATGGCCCATTTCCAATAAGAACTCCCTTCCGCATATCTAATGAAACTTCTCCACTTCCTTCCGACCAATATAACCTTAGCGAGAGTCAGATAAACATATCCTCATTCACTGAGACATAACCTTCATCCTCCAAAATGAAATACATCATTAATTACCCACCTTAAACATCAACTATCTTTAAAAAAAAAAAAAAATTATTCTTAGCAACATACCTATGGACTCGATCAAGAGATTCTCCCTTTCGGAAATCTACCCCTACCCACCCATACCTAAGGTCCCCGCTACCATCCTTCCAAGTAAAATAGACATGGTACACCTACTGAATAAATCGACTACTCTTGACATGGACACCTTCGACCTCCATTGCCAAAAACTGCCCTACACATCCACAACCCTCTCAATCTTAATCATCCTCTTTATAGTTATGGTATTAACCAAATTCTTTTGCACGAAGTAACACCTTCCAAAACCTCTCAACCCCCATTCCCGATTTACTGTAAACCTAGATTAAGTTTATTCTTGTGTCTCACCCAATATCTTAAATAACATAATAATTCTTACGAAAAACTATATACATACTATGAAATAAAACAAGTGCTAAGTGACACACCAAACTGACCATAGAACAGTGTTTAGAAAATGACACTCCCTACAGTGATAGTGATAAAACACATGAACGCCATAACATTTAGAAAGTGATTTAAACAGTGTTATCAAATATATAGTGAAACCTTTCATATGATATTTGATATATGTAATCTGGTGAGACACAACACTACTCTTCGGAGACACAACATCGCATACCCATATTTACAGTTCATGATC
>NC_134802.1:13393015-13411123 GCF_046742065.1 Oratosquilla oratoria | reverse complement strand
TACTTTTATTATTAACACTATTATTTACATCATCGTGTTATCTATGGTAATTTTCATTACTTCAATTCTCCTCAATTCTTATGGTCTTAGGGAAAGTCAGTGTCTAATTTCTGCTATGAATCGTAACGTTTTAAATCATGTTCAGGGGAGTGTTTCCATCCCTAATGACGTCAGAGAGTCTGTGATGTTTTATGCTACCACTCAGGGACTTAGTTGCCTTCAGAATTCGCCAACACGGTGTCAACGGCTTCTGCTCACATCATCCATTTAGTTGTGTCCATATTTCCATTCTGTTCTTGGTGTTGATGCCTCCCGTATGGTCTTGTCATAATGTGATTACTATCTGTCTGTATGTCATATTCGTGAATATATAAATATATATATATTATATATATTTATATATATATATATATATATGTATATATACTGTATATATATAATTATATATATATATATGTGAGTATAATATATGTTTATATATAAATAATATATATATATATATCTATATTATAATATAATAATTATATTATATTATATATGTATATATATATTTGTTTTCGAATTCAATGAGGTACAATGATAAGGCTTGCCAACAGAAGATCTTTTGATTTATATCACCATTGGGTGAAAAAATACATGTTTGTTTAGGCGGTTTAATACAATTATTTTTAAAACCTCGAATATCTTATGATATTCATTTGCTTTGGCTGGACAGCCTATTCCATCCAACTGACAATGCGGTTGGCCTAACTGTTTGTACATACTACTAGACATTTACACCCTACCAGTTTGGGGTTACTTATTTCTTGTCTTGTTGATATTTAGTGTAAAAAAGTATCTTTATTTTGATGTTTTCAATTCCTTTTCAAATCTTGTTAGATAGCCCGAGTATAGTCTCCCGTTTTTTTTTTTCAGGGAGAAAAAGGCTGAAATATTCTAAGTGATTTTCGTATGCTTTGCTTCTTACCATTCAATATGGAGTGTTTGTGGCTCGCCATTGCACACTTTCCGAATCTACCATTATCTTTAATGAGATCAGGTGGTGACCATACAAAACAGTGCACATTCCAAATATGGGAGAACCAGTGATCTGTACAATTGGCTGATCTGCGCTGTGATCGTTTTGGTGGCTTGCTACGTGATGATTGTTAATTCGGACTGTCTTAAAGGTCTATCATGGTCATATTGGTACGGATTTGCGATTGGTTTTAGACAATCTGGAAGCTTTGTCACCATTTGTAGTGGTAAATCTTCTGGCTCTAGACCCATGGAAAAACCTTATGGAATCGATTCAAGGTGTGTTGGTCGCGTGTCATAGTGGTTGTGTCAGGATGGTGATTGACACGTGAAATGTGTCAGGCTTTGGTTCGACACTTGTTAAATTTCGATCGCCAGAGTTATTCTAATTGCAGTTATGGTGGTGTTTTATGTTTTTTACTCAGCGTTCGTCCCTTTTTTTTCTTCATGCTGTCAGTCACATTAGGAACACTTGTCAATCCTCGCTGCACTTTGTGGTTCTTACTTCGTTGCTCAAGACCGGACAAAGGCAACCGTGACAGAAACGGTTCTGCGGTTATAGCACAAGTTACCAAGAGCTCATGCGGTGGTTGCAGTAGACCAGTGGTGGTTGCGGGCGGCGTTGCGGCGCGGCTCGGCGGCAAACGGTAGAGGGCGTATTGCAGGCCACGGCAGCCCTGTATGGTTAGGGGGCAGGCAACGATGCAATTGCCAGCTCTCCTCCTGCCTGAGCTTGATTAGGCCAGGAGGATGGCGTTTTTGCACGCCAGACTCCTCTGACCCCGGCCAGCGAGCGAGCTTAAACACGCTGACGCTGTCCTAGCTTGCTAGGACGGATAGCACAACACTCATACATGTGATTGGATATCATCAATTCTGTGCTTCACTGCCGCCTCAGCTGATGAGGTGTCTATCGGCCTGTGTTACCGTCCGTGATGCTCACCCTCAAGCATGCGTCGTCCTGTGCTATGCTGCTGTTCGTATGCTCGTCATGCTGTCTTCGCCACGGATTTAATGCTGCTGGTCGATATCGACTAATTAGTGTTCCCCCCCCCCCTAAAAAAAAAAAAAAAATGAACAAGTTTCGGCAATTAGTAACTGAATCCAATTTCCTGACATTCTTGTGTAGGTTGTCGGAAGAATGTTGAGGAGTGGCTGTTTCACATGTAATGAGGAGTAGGAAGAGAAGGGGAGGGGAGGAGGTGACGACATGTGACGACAACAACGACACGTAAGACGACACGACACAACGACGACAACGACACGACGGTACGACAACGACACAACGACGACATCGACACGATAACGGACATCGACACGACGACAACGACACGACGACGAAAACGACTGTAACTACAATGAGAAGAAGTCACAACGACACCACGATAAAACAGCGACATCGACTACCGGCACACGAGCGGCGAAAAACGAACTATGGCCGGCACGACATCACGAAAAAGACATACGACGACGACGGTGACACGACGGCGACACATTGACGGCGAAGACAAAGACAACGGCTCTGCGGATGACGAAGACGACTAACGACGACGACATTACTGAGGCGACGACTACGACGACTTCATTATGATGACACGGCAATTACGTCGACGATGATGACGGCACGACGACACCACGTTGAGACTGAGACGGCGGCGAGCAACAACGGTCGGACTACAAACGCGACGATGTACAACTACGACAGAGGTGGAGGCGGCGGTACGGGTTGGTGGCAAGAGTAGTTGCGGAACGACGATCAACGGTAACATAACGACGATGACAATGACGACAAGGGTGATGATGATGATATAAGATACCACTGACGATATTGGGCGAGTATTGCGGGAAAACAGTGATCCTGTTGACGGACAATAGTAATGACGAGGCTGTTGGAGAAGCTGACCTGGGAAAACCTGAGAGACACGACATAAGGCAATACTATAATGAATAGATTATAAATAAAAATGAAGAAGGAGAAAAAAGTTATAAGATTAGGACTAAGCGAGGTTGTTGAAGGACACATTCTAGGTGGGAAGCTCACTCTAGTACACTGTACATAGCCTTTATGTTCTCAGACACCTGAGGCAAGGTGGCAGTCACTGGTAGTTGTTGGGAATCGAACCCTGCCTACGTAGTTGATAGACGAGATCGAAGCCTAATGCGGTTTTTCAGACATGAGCATATTTCTACCGTTACCCGACAGTGAAGGACCGGAGAGTTGTAAACTCCGGTTTATTCCCAACTCGATGTCCAAAAGTAGATTTTTTCTTTTTTTTTTTTTTTCTTTTTTTTCTTTTAGCGGCTAGGACCTCAGTGAAAACTTCTCCGTATGACGAAATGTGATGGAGTGGTATCGTTGTATTATACTTACGTATTCGTTCATTTGGGAATTGTTTTTACCCTACTATATAATTTTACAATGGATTACAAAGGCGGGAGCATACGACTGGAGACCTTTTTACTCCATATCTACGGGTAGGATGCGAAAAAAAATCATAAATAATAATGAAATAATAATAAAAACTATAATAATGTAAATAACAAATAAAATACATAAATAAATGCATAGGTATTAGGTTAAATCATAAACAACCAGGAAAATAGTAAATAATATTAAATTAACAGATAACCAATAATAAATCAAAATCAGACAGACAAAATGACTAAAACAAAAACAATTAATATAAAATAAAAATATAATCATTTACAAGCATCTTGCTTAAGTGTTTTATCCTAAATGATTCTTAAAGATTCGATCAGAACTATCATATATGCACTACCTGTGGCAGGAAGTTTATTCCATTTATTAACTACACGGTTTGGCAAAGTTGTTTCTACCTACTTCCAAATTGAATCTATTTCCGGACAGTTTGAGACCATTGTTTCTTGTCTGAATCTCATTCAATGTGAAAATTTGGTCACATTTGATGTTGTCCAATTCCCTTTTAAAATCTTAAAGACCTGTTATCAAAGTCACCTCTGAGTCTACGCTTTTTTAGGGAAAAGAGAATTCACTATGTTTTAATCGATTTTCGTTGATGATTTATTTTTGATATTTGTAATCAGTTTTGATGCTCGCCGTTGTTACTTTTTCCAGTCTGTCAATGTCTTTAATGAGATTCAGTGACCATACGGGAATCAGCATATTCCAAATGTGGACGAACTAACGATTTATATAGCTTGTTAGTTAGTGATGGACTTTTGAAAATCATCAAACGATCACGCAATCAGTCCTAGATTCTTATTTGCTTTCTCAGAGGCTGGAAATACACTGATTAGATGATTTGAGGTTGTTACTGATAATTACGCCGAGATCTTTTTCACTATCCACTTTTGGTAAAGGAATTTCAAAATAACTTGTAATCGTACTTACTTGTTATTTTTTAACTATGTGCATTACCTTGCATTTACTTGTGGTTAAAATGTTCATTTAGCCACTTTTCAGACCATTGCTGTAATTTATCTAAATCTTTCTTGAAAATCTAATTGGTTTGAGTGATCATTTCGCCACTCCGCACAATTCAGTTTGGTATCATCAGCAAATTTGGAAAACACGTAGATTTTCGTTCCATGGCTCTATATAATTTGTATATACTATTATTAAGAAGTGGCCCTGAAGAACGGAACCACTTGAGGAACTCCCACTTGCTAACATTTTTCCATCTAGAAGTTATTTCCATTGTAAAACAGTAACTCACTGTTTTCGACCCATTCCAACCAATTACTAGTCCAACCTAATAGGGCTACCACTCATTCCGTGGTTAAAGCTAATTTAGTAAGTAGTACTTTCATGAGGGACGCTATGAAAAGCTTCTGCAAAGTCTAGATATATTAAATCTATATTGTTTCTTTTGTCATAATTCGAGATAAAAAACCTGTGTTGTAGAATCTCGAGTAAGTTAGTCACGCAAGAACGTTTCCGTTCTGAAACCTTGCTGAGCTATCATTTATCAATCGGTTACTTTCTAAATGATGTTACGATAGCATCTCTGTTGATAATTTCCATTATTTATTCCTACGATTGAAGTCAAACTTATAGACCAATAGTTAATTGGCTTCTTTTTGTCACCTTTTCTTGAATATGGGAGTAACGGTTAGCTAGCTTCCTTTCTAATGGGGACATCTCCGGATATGATTGATTTCTTAAAAATAAAATAATTTCTAAAGGAACATCAATCTCCATTTTTCATTTCCTTTAAGATTCCTTGGATGCCAACCGTCAGGCCATGGTTGTTTTATTAACTTTGAGTTTTTCTATACACTTTTTAATTTTTTTTTTTCTTTTGTTATATTTACTCGTCGGTGAGTATGTTTTGCCCTAGGACTTTTCACCAGAGTTTCAGTTTGGAAATCACTTTTGTTGGATATTAATTTTATTATTGTAATCTATATTAATTATCTTGCAATTCTGGTACAGTATGTAGGGAGAACCAAAGCGAGATTCTGTATGTTTTCGCGTTCAACTCAAGGGCTTGGGACGTCCAAGTTTTACTCTACCTCGCCTACTGTCACGTACGCATGTGTATATCTATAGTGGCTTTATCACGTTCGCTGACTTATATAATCATTTACAGTGATTCATTATACTTTTATTTAGCCAACCCCCTACACAAGAAGCTTTTTCACAGACATTGGTGAGGTGGTATCGTAAGCTTATAAATCTACGGAGGTAACAGGGACGTAGTTCTATTGACGCCACACCTTTCAGATATATCTATCTTGTAGTGTGTCGGGCTCACATTTCGCCTCTTTCGAGTAACTATTTAGGCTTAGGTTCAATTCTCCTGTTGCTATCGGTGATTGCAACTGGCCCTGGTCTTCCTGAACATTGTGGATGTAAAAGCGGTGGCTTCGGCCTCAGCAATGTGCCCTTGGAGTCGGATGAAGCCAACCTCCTTGCCAGATGCCGCACCACTTGTCCTTTCGTGTCCCTCCACCCCCCCCCCCCCCCCCCCCCCCCCCCCCCCCCCCCCCCCCCCCCCCCCCCCCCCCCCCCCCCCCCCCCCCCCCCCCCCCCACCCCCCCCCCCCCCGCCCCCCCACCCCCCCTGGTGTTCGGTACTAGAGTCCTCGACCAAAACTCATTAGTTTCAATATATTCTATTTCCGTTGTTGATGGAGATGATTCCTGTCGAAACAAAAAACGTGCTCTCTACACCATTATTTTTTCCGTAATTACCAATTGTGAAAATAAAGTATCTTAGGTAAGTAAATCACGCTGATCAACATTCTCATTATGAGCACGTGAGTGACGCCTCACCTCAGAGTTGGAATACTGGGAAATGGACACAATAAGGGAGGCTAACTCATTCCCCTTCAGATGAAGAAACGTAGGACCAAACCAAAATTTCCCTTCACACAAGAGCCCTCTTAGAAAGAACCTGGATGATTACAAAGGGATCACAAGAGGAGAGAGCTTTATTGGGGGAACGACAGGAGTACATTTTGGTCCATAACTAAGTCGGATGCGGGAAATAGATAGACTGAATAAAGCAATAATAATAAATAGATAAATAAAAGCAAAATAAATAGAAAATTAAAAACAGATAAGAACAAAAACTGATCATGATAATAAATTTATAATAAATAAATAGATGAATAAATAGATAAATGAATAAATAAATTTCCATTTCCTTAAACACTGTGTATGACACTAATCCTCAAGTGAACCTTACTCGCCGCAGCTGTACATTTGCAAAAACTGAAAAAAGTAAAAATTACGCGACAAAATCGCCAGTAAGATATTTACGGTGTGTCTATAAATACATCAAATATCCAAAAGATTAGAAAAATATTGCACTGATATCATGAAATATATGTTGTTTGATATCGACCATTGTAACTTTGCCATATAACCTAAAAAATATATATATATATATATATATTATTTCACAGGTTGAAAAAAGATGAAGGGTATACGTCGGAGGTCCGCAACTGTTGATTATTATTGTTACCTTTGCCCAATGTGCTTGGGGCTGAATATACTTTCTCTAACCACGGTAGCTTATGTGCTTGAAAACACGGAAAAAACACGTAGAATGAAAATTTTTCTACAGATGTGAGATAAATGACCCGTTTAAAATTTACTGGAAAAAATTGGGGAAATATTTCCTGTAAAATTTAGGGTGATTTTGTAAAAATATCAAAATACTTAGAGAAACATAAGAACATTGTTAGAAGCCTAGAGATACATTATGAAGTGCAATAACTTATCTGAACTTTCCATATAACTTGATAAAACATTAGACAGAGATAAATGGCGGCGCGATGATGAAATTACTGAAATCTGAAAAGCAACAATTTCTATGTTAGAAAAAAATGGAAAAGTATGTAGAAAAATTTTTCTCCATATAGTCAACACTGACAAAAAATTGTAAAATAAATAAACAGATACTTAGATAAAATGAATAGATGAATAAGTATGAAGACAAATGAATTACATATTGTATATAGAAACAAATAGATAGATACATAAATGAACAAAGTGAAATAAATTAATAAATAAGAGGTTAGAAAAAGAAACCAAATGAATAAAGCTCATGCAAGTAAATAAATAGACAGATTTAAATAGATAAATAAATGATAAATAAATTAATAAATACATAAATGACATTCAATGAATAAATAAATTATTAAATGATAGATTACACAAATAATTAAACAGATCAATAAACAAATAAGAAACTTATCAACCAACTTCTTAACTAACCAAACTAACTCTGATCGGTTTCATTAAAAACAACTGGCCAATCCGAGAGCTGAAAATCTACGGAAAGATTGACAATTTCACGCAGGAACACATGATAACATGGAGAGCATAATAAAAAAGAGGAAAATGAATATGTGAATTACCATCGCAGACTAGTATCATGCATCACTGGAGTCTGGAAGGCAAACAAGCGCGAAAATAGAGAGAGATAAAAGAGAAGAAAGAAAGAAAAAAAAGTGAATGAGCCTAGGAAGAACTTGATCAGAAGTGGTGAATAAAATATATTGGAAGCAACTTGATCACAGGTGTGTGAAAAATTTATATTGGTGAAGTGGCACCCCTCCATTTGGAAAAACAACTTCGGATTCAGCCTCTACTGAAAAGTTAGGAAATAACGGACATTCCGCCGGATGTCATGCTCAGGAACAGATCCTCCGAAGCCCTTCGGTGCCGGGCTTCCCGTCCTCAGCTCTTGAAAATTAATTAGAAGTTAGTCAGAATAAAGAATCTGTAAAGAGTGTCACCTTAGCGAAAGTGTTCTTTGAGGTGTCCCGTGTCGATGTGACGTCATTAAGAACCAAAAAATCTCTTCTCTTCCTTCCTGATTGAGGCTCTCAAATGAGGCTTGTTACCTAGGCAACAGCTTCGCAGAAGAATATTTGATTATATTTTTAGGTCTGAGCTGCATAGTTCTTTACATTACTTTTATATTATATTATCTTATATCTATATTTCATTATCATTATATTATATTATATTATATTTTATTATATTATATTATATTATATGTTTTTAGTCTTGTATTATATTTTATTGTAATTATATTATATTTATATTATTATTATATCTATATTATATGTATATGTATATCATATTATATTATGATTGTATTATGTTCTATTATATTCATATCATATTATATTATATTATATTATGATTATATCATATTATATTATATTATTTTATATGTATATTATATTATATTATATTATATTATTATTATATTGTATTGTATTATATTATATCATATAATATATTTTATTATATTATATTATATTGTATATTATTTTATATTATATTATATTATTTTATATTATATTAATATTATGAATTACATTATATTATACTATATTATATTATATTATATTATGTTATATCATATTATTTTATTTTACTCTATATTCATATCATATATTATATTATATTATCATAGAAGGCAGTAATAAGAGGAAGATGGGCAGAGTATTTTAGGGAGTTTGCTAAATGTGAAGGAGGATTTAGGGAGGGAAAGGTAATAGCAGTGGGAAGCGCTAAGGAAATGTCAGTGATGAGTGAGGAAAAATGGAGGAGAAATAAGGAAAGATGAGGTGAAGGAATCTGTTAAGATGATGAGAGCATGCAAGACACCTGGATTAGGATGGGTGTCATGCAGAATGTCTTAAAACAAAGGTACAGCGTTGGTGGAATGGCTGGTGAGGTTATTTGATGTTGTTATAAGACGAGGGTAGAGTGCCAAAGGACTGGTGGAATGCCTGTATAGTTCCTATTTACAAGGGAAAAAGGGCGGATAGTGTGAGTGTGGTAGTTTCAGAGGGATCAGTTTGTAAGGTGTAGTGGGGAAAGACTTTTATGAGAGGGTCTTGACTGAGAGGAATTGGAGAGGAACAGAACAATTGGTGAGGATCAGCGTTGAGATTAGGGCAGGTAGGGGTTGCCAGGGATGAAGATTTTTGTTGGTAAGGACAGATATGCTGAGAAAGCTTTAGGAAAACGGTTAAGGATGCTTTATGTGACTGTATGGATTTGGAAAAGGCTTCTGTGACAGGGTAGACAGGAAGGCACTGTTGGAGGTATTGCATAATTGGCGATTGGTGAAAGCTGTTAAGAGCAGTCAAGAGTATTTACGAGGAGTAGTATGAGCTCTGTTTGTTTAGAATCAGAAATGGTGAGAGTGAATGGTTTGAGGTAAATGTGGGGATTCTTGCCAAGGATGTGTTTATGTCGTCTTGGCTGTTCATGTTTATTCTATATATGGATGGTGTGATGTGAGAGGTAAACGCATAGGTCGGGGGAATTAGAGATGGTTAAAGACTAATGGAAAAAATGTGGGAGATAAGACCAGTTGTTGTTTGCTGACGAAACTGCGCTTGTGGGAAGGATCAGGAGTGGGATTGAGGAAGCTAGTGTTAGAGCTTGGGAAGGTGTGCGAAAAGAAGGAACTTGGAGATAATATGTAGTGTAATAAATAAGGTGATGAGATGTACAAGGCGAGGGAAGAGTGGCAGCAGCACTGAAAGGTGTTTTAAGGGAGATGAGACTGGAGGAAGTTAATAGTTTTAGATACTTGGGTGCGAAAAGTGGCAGATAAGGAGGTGTGGAAGTGGAGGTAGAATGTTCACTTGAGAGAAGCAAGTAAATGCCTCTTGGGGGCATTAAAAGTGTATTGAGAAATAAACATTTTGGTATGAATGCTAAGAGGAGATTATTTGAAGGAAGAAGTGATTGTGCTGAACTGCATTGTATGGTGCAGAGAAAAATGAAACATAAGAGAAGGGAGAAGGAGTGTTTGAGTTGACGGTCCCTGAGAAGTATGATAGCGGTTACTAGTTTTGATAGAGTGAGAAATGAGGAGGTGAGGAGGAGAACGGGGAGGTGGGAAAGGGAAGTTACGAGATAGGGTTGATGATAGAGTGTTGGCGATGTGTAGTTTGGACACATGGAAAGATTGAGTGATGTAATTGTCAAGACTAGTAAAATGACGGTTATGGTAAGGCAGATGTGCAAAGGAGTGAACACCGAAGGGGACGACAAGGAATGAGTGTTGATGGATGGGGTAATATATGGGCATGGGTATGTGGGGTAATCTACTCATTGTGGAAGGATCCGTTAGAGGACAGATGATAGGGGATCTATCTCTTTTCCTCCTCCTCGTTTGTTGGGGTGGTGTGGGTTGCAAAGTTGAGGCTGGGCAGAGTAAGGCCGCAGGGAAGATTGTGTGTGGGGAAAAGCGGCAAATTGGGAAGGGTGGCTCCTAATTCAGATCTATCTCATTCTTGGTCGTCCCCTCGTGTTCACTCCTTTCACTTCTGCCTTCCACACCTCTTTTACTAGTCTTTCTTCACTCATTCTTTCCATGTGTCCAAACCATCCCAACACTCTTTCATCAACCCTATCTCGTAACTTCCTTTCCACCCCCGTTCTCCTCCTCACCTCCTCATTTCTCACTCTATCTAAACTAGTAACCGCTATCATACTTCTCAGGGACCTCATCTCAAACACTCCTTCTCCCTTCTCTTATGTTCCATTTCTCTGCACCATACAATGCTGTCAGCACAATCACTCCTTCATATAATCTCCTCTTAGCATTCATTCCCAAATGTTTATTTCTCATTACACTTTTAATCCCCCAAGGCATTTACTTGCTTCTCTCAATGTACATTCTACCTCCACTTCCACTCCTCCCTTTTCTGCCACTTTCGCACCCAAGTATCTAAAACTATTAACTTCCTCCAGTCTCTCTCCCTTAATACACTTTCAGTCTGCTGCCACTTTCTCGCCTTGTACATCTCATCACCTTATTTTTACCTACATTTATCTCCAAGTTCCTTCTTTCGCACACCTTCCCAAGCTCTAACACTAGCTTCCTCAATCCCTCTCCTGATCCTTCCACAAGCGCAGTTTCGTCAGCAAACAACAACTGGCTTATCTCCCACTTTTTTCCATTTTCTTTAACCATCTCTAATCCCCCGACCTATGCGTTTACCTCTCACATCACACCATCCATGTATAAACTGAACAGCCAAGACGACATAACACATCCTTGGCAAAATCCCACATTTACCTCAAACCATTCACTCTCTCCATTTCTGATTCTAACAAAAGCTCTACTACTCTCGTAAATACTCTTGACTGCTCTTAACAGCTTTCCTCCTATCCCATATGCAATACCTCTCACAGTGCCTTCCTGTCTACCCTGTCACAAGCCTTTTCCAAATCCATAAAGTCACAAAAAGCATCCTTACCGTTTCCTAAAGCTTTCTCACATATCTGTCTTACCACAAAAATCTTATCCACGCAACCCCTACCTGCCCTAAGCCCACGCTGTTCCTCACCAATTGTTCTGTTCCTCTCCTAATCCTCTCAGTCAAGACCCTCTCATAAGTCTTCCCAACTACACTTAACAAACTGATCCCTCTGAAACTACCACACTCACACTTGTCCCCTTTTCCCTTGTTAATAGGAACTATACAGGCATTCCTCCAGTCCTTTGGCACTCTACCCTCTCTTAAACAAACATCAAATAACCTCACCAGCCAGTCCACCAACGCTGTACCTTGTTTTTAAGACATTCTGCATGACACCCATCTAATCCAGGTGTCTTGCATGCTCTCATCATCTTAACAGATGCCTTCACCTCATCTTTCCTTATTTCTCCTCCATTTTCCTCACTCATCACTGTCATTTCCTTAGCGCTTCCCACTGCAACTACCTTTCCCTCCCTATCCTCCTTCACATTTAGCAACTCCCTAAAATACTCTGCCCATCTTCCTCTTACTGCCTTCTATGATAATATAATATAATATAATATAATATCATATAATATCATATAATATAATATAATATAATATAATATAATATAATATAATATAATATAATATAATATAATATAATATAATATAATATAATATAATACAATATGATATATAATATGATATATGATATAATATGATATAATATAATATATAATATAATATAATATACTATAATATAATATGATATAATATAATACAATATAATATAATAATATAATATAATATAATATAATACAATATAATATAATATGATATGATATAATAGAACATAATATAATATAATATGATATAATATAATATAATATAATATAATATAATATAATATAATACAATATAATATAATACAATATAATATAATATAATATAATATAATATAATATAATATAATATAATATAATATAATATAATATAATATAATATAATATAATATAATATAATGTGATGTAATGAACTATGCAGCTCAGCCTAAAAATATAATCAAATATTCTTCTGCGAAGTGTTGCCTAGGTAACAAGCCTCATTTACCTCAATCAGGAAGGAAGAGAAGAGATTTTTTGGTTCTTAATGACGTCACATCGACACGGGACACCTCAAAGAACACTTTCGCTAAGGCGACACTCTTTACAGATTTTATTCTGACTAACGTCAAATTATTTTCTTGAGCTGAGGACGGGAGCCCGGCACCGAAGGGCTTCGGAGGATCTGTTCCTGAGATGACATCCCCGGGAATGTCGGTTTTTCCTACTTTTCAGTAGAGGCTGAAGTCGAAGTTGTTTTTCCAAATGGAGGGGTGCCACTTCACCAATATATTTTTTTCACCACTTGTGATCAAGTTCTTCCAATATATTTTTTTCACCCCTTCTGATCAAGTTCTTCCTAGGCTCATTCACTTTTTTTTCTTTCTTTCTTCTCTTTTATCTCTCTCTATTTTCGCGCTTGTTTGCCTTCCAGACTCCAGTGATGCATATACTAGTCTGCATGGTAATCACATATTCTTTTTCCTCTTTTTTATTATGCTCTCCATGTTATCATGTTTTCTGCGTGAAATTGTCAATCTTTCGTAGATTTTCAGCTCTCGGATTGCCAGTTGTTTTTAATTAAACCGATAGAGTTAGTTGGTTAGTTAAGAAGTTGGTTGATAAGTTTTATTTGTTTATTGATCTGTTTAATTATTTGTTAATCTATTTATTTAATAATTCATTTATTCATTGATTTATTTATGTATTTATTCATTTATTTATCATTTATTTATCTATTTATCTGTCTATTTATTTACTTGCTGACTTATTCATTTGGTTTCTTTTTCTACCTTCTTATTTATTAATTTATTCACTTGTTCATTTATGTATCTATCTATTTTGTTCTATATAAATATATATTTCATTTGTCTTCATACTTATTCATCTATTCATTTTATCTATGTATCTGTTATTTATTTTACAATTTTTGCAGTGTTGACTATATGGAGAAAAAATTTCTACATACTTTTCCATTTTTTTCTAACAGAGAAAATGTTGCTTTTCAGATTTCAGTATTTTCATCACGGCCATTTATCTCTGTCTTTGTTTATCAAGTTATATGGAAAGTTCAGATAAGTTATTGCACTTCATATGTATTCTGGCTTCAAGCAATGTCTTATGTTTCTCTAAGTATTTTGATATTTTTACAAAATCACCCTAAATTTTACAGGAAATATTTTCCCAATTTTTTCCGTAAATTTTACGGGTCATTTATCACTCTGTAGAAAATTTTAATTCTACGT
The DNA here is from genome assembly GCF_046742065.1 of Oratosquilla oratoria. Lineage (NCBI taxonomy): Eukaryota > Metazoa > Arthropoda > Malacostraca > Stomatopoda > Squillidae > Oratosquilla > Oratosquilla oratoria. The sequence continues at coordinate 13,397,044 of NC_134802.1, read as the reverse complement.
GTTTTTTCCGTGTTTTCAAGCACATAAACTACCGTGGTTAGAGAAAGTATTTTCAGCCCAAGCACATTGGGCAAAGGTAACAATATTAATCACAGTTACGGACCTCCGACGTATACCCTTCATCTTTTTTTCACCTGTGAAATTATATATATATATATATATATATTTTTTAGGTTATATGCAAAGTTACAATGCGATATCAAACAACATATATTTCATGATTTCATGCAATATTTTCTAATCTTTTGGATATTTGATGTATTTATATACACACCGTAGATATCTTACTGGCATTTTCCCGTAATTTTTACTTTTCAGTTTTTGCAATGTACAGCTGCGGCGAGTAGGTTCACTGAGGATTAGTGTCATACAGTTTAAGGAAATGGAAATTTATTTATTCATTTATCTATTTATTCATCTATTTATTTATTATAATTTATTATTCATCTGTTTGTTTATTGTTTTTAATTTTCTATTTATTTGCTTTATTTATCTATTTATTATTATTGCTTTATTCATCTATCTATTTCCCGCATCCGACTTAGTTATGGACCAAAATGTCTCCTGTCGTCAAGCTCTTCCTTTGTGATCCTTTGTAATCATCCAGGTTCTTTCTAAGAGGCTCTTGTGTGAAGGGAAATTTTGGTTTGTCCTACGTTTCTTCATCTGAAGGGGAAGGAGTTGCCCTCCCTTATGGTGTCCATTTCCAGTACTTCAACTCTGAGGTGAGGCCTCACTCACGTGCTCATATGAGAATGTTGATAGCGTGATTTACTTACCTAAGATCTTTATTTTCACATTGGTAATTACGAAAAATAATGTGTAGGTGCACGTTTTTGTTTCGACAGGAATCATCTCCATCAACAAGGAAATAGAATTTATTGAAACTAATGAGTTTTGGTCGAGGACTCTAGTACCACACCACGAAAGGACAAGTGGTGCGGCATCTGGCAAGGAGGTTGGCTTCAGCCGACTCCAAGAGGCACATTGCTGAGGCCGAAGCCACCGCTTTTACTCCACATGTTCAGGAAGCCAGGGCAAGTTGTAATCACCGATAGCAACTGAGAATTGAACCTAAGCCTAAATAGTTACTCGTACAAGGCGAAATGTGAGCCCGACACACTACAAGAAGATATTTCTGAAAGGTGTGGCGTCAATAGAACTCGGTTCCTGTTTACTCGTAGATTTAAAGCTACGATACCTCACAATGTCTGTGAAAAAGCTTCTTGTGTAGGTTGGCTAAATAAAAGTATATGAATCACTGTAAATGATTATATTAATCACAACGTGATAAAGCACTATAATATACACATGCGTACGTACAGTACGGAGGTAGAGTAAAACTGGACGCCAACCCTTGAGTTGACGCGAAAACATACAGAATCTCGATTGGTTCTCCCTACATACTGTACCAGAATTGCAAATAAATAATATAATGACAATAATAAAATTAATATCCAACAAAAGTGAATTCCAAACTGAAACCTGTGAAAAGTCTAGGGTAAACATACTCACTACGGTAAATATAACAAAAGAAAAAATTAAAAGGTGTATAGATAAACTCAAAGTTAATAAAACACCAGGGCCTGACGGTTGGCATCCAAGAATCTTAAAGGAAATGAAAAATGAGATTGATGTTCCTTTAGAAATTATTTTCAAGAAATCTATCATATCCGGAGATGTCACAAGAGAATGGAAGCTAGCTAACGTTACTCCCATATTCAAAAAAGGTGACAAAAAGAAGCCAAATAACTATAGGTCTATAAGTTTGACTTCAATCGTAGGAAAAATAATGGAAATTATCATCAGAGATGCTATCGAACATCATTTAGAAAGTAACCGTTTGATAAATGATAGTCAGCATGGTTTCAGACGGAAACGTTCTTGCGTGACTAACTTACTCGAATTCTACAACACAGTTATCTCGAATTATGACAAAAGAAACAATATAGATTTAATATATCTAGACTTTGCAGAAGCTTTTGATACCGTCCCACACGAAAGACTACTTACTAAATTAGCTTTACACGGAATGAATGGTAGCCTATTAGGTTGGACTAGTAATTGGTTGAATGGTCGAAAACAAAGAGTTGTTTTAAATGGAAAAACTTCTAGATGGAAAAATGTTACAAGTGGAGTTCCTCAGGGTTTCGTTCTTGGGCCACTTCTATTCATAGTATATACAAATGATATAGACCATGGACTAAAATCTACTGTTTCCAAATTTGCTGATGATACAAAACTGTGCGGAGTGGCAAATGATCACTCAAACCAATTAGATATTCAAGAAGATTTAGATCAGTTACAGCAATGGTCTGAAAAGTGGCTAATGAAATTTAACACAAGTAAATGCAAGGTAATGCACATAGGTAAAAATAACAGTAAGTACGATTACAAGTTATTTGGAAATTCCTTAACAAAAGTGGATAGTGAAAAAGATCTCGGCGTAATTATCAGTAACAACCTCAAATCATCTAATCAGTGTATTTCAGCCTCTGAGAAAGCAAATAAGATTCTAGGACTGATTGCGTGATCTTTTGATTTCAAAAGTCCATCACTAACTAACAAGCTATATAAATCGTTAGTTCGTCCACATTTGGAATATGCTGTTTCCGTATGGTCACTGAATCTCATTAAAGACATTGACAGACTGGAAAAAGTACAACGGCGAGCCACAAAACTGATTACAAATATCAAAAATAAATCATACGAAAATCGATTAAAACATATGAATATGTTTTCCCTAAAAAAGCGTAGACTCAGAGGTGACTTGATACAGGTCTTTAAGATTTTAAAAGGAATTGACAACATCAAATGTGACCAAATTTTCACATTGAATGAGAATCAGACAAGAAACAATGGTCTCAAACTGTCCGGAAATAGATTCAATTTGGAAGTAGGTAGAAACAACTTTGCCAACCGTGTAGTTAATGAATGGAATAAACTTCCTGCACAGGTAGTGCAATGTAGTTCAGTTCGAAGCTTTAAGAATCATTTAGATAAACACTTAAGCAAGATGCTGTAATGATTATAATTTATTTTATATTATTTGTTTTTGTTTTATCATTTGTCTGTCTGATTTTCATTTATTATTAGTTATATGTTAATTTATTATTATTTACTATTTACCTGTTTGTTTATTATTTAACTATACCTATGCATTTATTTATGTATTTTATTTGTTATTTACATTATTATAGTTTTTATTATTATTTCATTATTATTATGATTTTTTTTCGCATCCGACCTAGATATGGACCAAAAGGTCTCCTGTCGGCATGCTCCGCCTTTGTAATCCTTTGTATAATTATATAAAGGTAAAAACAATTCCCAATTGAACAATACGTAAGTATAATACAACGTACCACACCATCACATTCTCATACGGAGAGGTTTTCCTGAGGTCCTACCGCTAAAAGAAAAAAAAGAAAAAAAAAAGAAAATCTCCTTTTGGACATCGTTGGGAATAAACCGGAGTTTCAACTCTACGGTCCTTCACTGTCGGGTATCGGTAGAATTATCTCATGTCTGAAAAACCGCATTAGGCTTCGATCTCGCCTATCAACTACGGAGGCCTGGGTTCGATTCCCAACAACTACCAGTGACTGCCACCTTCCTCAGGTGTCTGAGCACATAAGGCATGTACAGTGTACTAGAGTGAGCTTCCCACCTAGAATGTTCCTTCAACAACCTCGCTTAGTCCTAATCTTATACTTTTTCCTCCTTCTTCATTTTTATTTATATTTATATTCATTATATATTCCTTTTTCGTGTCTCTCAGGTTTTCCCTGGTCAGCTTCTCCAACAGCATCGTCATTACTATTGTCGTCAACAGGATCACTGTTTTCACCAATACTGCCCAATATCGTCAGTGGTTTCTTTATCATCATCATCACCCTTGTCGTCATTGTCATCGTCGTTATGTTACCGTTGTCGTCGTCGCAACTACTCTTGCCACCACCGCCGCCTCCACCTCTGTCGTAGTTGTCATCGTCGCGGTTGTAGTCGACGTTGTTGCTGCCGCCGTCT
>NC_134802.1:13378015-13380515 GCF_046742065.1 Oratosquilla oratoria | reverse complement strand
AACTTTTATTCACTATGGGCCCCAAGAAAGTGATGGAGAAAAGTGGTGAGAAGAAGAAGAGAGTTGTTTTGTCCATACAAACAAAGCAAGAGATAATAGAAAAGTACGAAAAAGGGATGCGTTTGGTTGATCTCGCCAAAGAATATGGCCGTAATCCATCTACGATCGGCACGATATTAAAACAAAAGGAAGCCCTAAAAGCTACGACTCCTTCCAAAGGCCTCTCTGTCATTTCGAAGAGGAGGTCGGCAGTGAACAATGAGATGGAGAGGTTGTTACTCGTGTGGATAAAGGAGAAAGAGATAGCTGGAGACACAGTGACCGAGACCATAATTTGCGAAAAGGCGACCGCCATCTTTAATGACCTCGTAAAGATGGATGCAGGCGAGGGAACTTCGGCGCAAGAACCACACCAGGAGTTTAAGGCATCGCGTGGGTGGTTCGAGAAGTTCAAAAGGACTGGAATTCACTCTGTTGTTCGGCATGGCGAGGCATCTAGCGCCGACCAGAAAGCGGCCGACGAATTTGTGCGAAAATTTGAACAATTGGTGATCGATGAAGGCTACGTTGCACAGCAAGTTTTTAATTGTGACGAGACTGGCCTTTTTTGGAAAAAGATGCCTCGCCGTACCTTCATCACAGTAGAAGAGAAAAAAATGCCAGGCCACAAGCCCATGAAGGACCACCTTACACTTGCCCTTTGTGCCAATGCCAGTGGGGATTGTAAAATCAAGCCCCTGCTGGTGTACCACTCCGAAAATCCCAGAGCATTTAAGGCCCACAAAATATTAAAATAAAAACTTCAGGTGCTATGGAGGGCCAATGCCAAGGCCTGGGTTACCAGACAATTTTTTGTTGAGTGGGTCAATCTGGTTTTTGGCCCTGCTGTTAAGAGGTACCTAGAGGAGAACAATCTCCCCATCAAGTGCCTCCTCATTCTCGATAATGCACCTGCCCACCCGCCCGGCCTCGAAGATGATATCCTGGAGGAGTTCTCATTTATTAAGGTGCTGTACTTCCCACCTAACACCACCTCTATCCTCCAGCCCATGGACCAACAAGTCATTTCGAACTTCAAGAAACTCTACACGAAACACTTGTTCAAGAGGTGTTTCGACATCACTGAAAACACCCAACTTACCCTTCGTGAGTTTTGGAAGCCTCAAGATAATCCTCATGGCTTTGCAGAAGGTGACCAGGCGTACCCTTAATGCGGCTTGGAGAAAGCTGTGGCCCGATGCTGTTGCCCCACGAGATTTTGAGGGGTTCGAGGGGGAGTTGGAGGGTAAAGTTGAGCCTGAAGTTGACGAAATTGTTTCGCTGGGAAAGTGCATGGGGCTTGAGGTGAATGACAAGGACATCGACGAGTTGATTCAGGAGCACCACGAGGAGCTTTCGACGGAGGAGCTGAGGGAGTTGGAGGTGATGCAGCACACGGCAGTGCAGGAGAAGTTCAGTAAAGACGAAGAGGAGGCAGCCATTATTCCGACAGCCCGAATAAAAGACATTTTAGGAAAATTCTATGAAGTTTCGGAATTTGTTGAAAAGAATCACCCAGAAAAAGTGTTTACTAGTCGGGCTATCGCTCACTATGATGATGTTTGCCTTGCACATTTTCGAAAGATTGTTAAAAGCCGACAAAAGCAAACGACCTTGGATCGGTTCTTTACAGGCAAAACCCACTGCTGAGAGTGAACCTGAACCGAAGAAGGCGAAAGGTGACAACGATAGCAGTTAAAACAAGAGAAAAATTAAATGCAAAATGAAAAAAAATATTCTTTACATTATGTACAACTCTCATTTTTATGTTTATTGTGAAGTAATTTAATTCTAACATGTATTTGTTACAGGTTTTGATGGATTTTGTAATTTATAAAAAAAAAAAAATATCTCCGATTTTTAAGGGGCTTGGAACCGATTAGGGCATTTATAGGGTAAAAAGCGTTTCTACTTACGAAATATTCACGTTACGAAACGATTTCCAGAACGAATTAATTTCGTAAGTAGAGGCACTGTATATATATATATATATATATATATATATATATATATATATATATATATATATATATATATATATATATATATATATATATGGGGGGTGTTAAAGAAACACACAAGTCAGAGATGAGTTTATTTCTCTAACGTTTCGGCTATTTACACCTTCTTCAGAGAGACTGAAGAAGGTGTAAATAGCCGAAACGTTAGAGAAATAAACTCATCTCTGACTTGTGTGTTTCTTTACCACCCTCCTATCCTCATCTGTCCATATGGATAATACATATATATATATGTATATTTATATATATATATATATATATATACATATATATATATATATATATATATATATATATATATATATATATATGTGTGCGTGTGTGTGTGTGTGTGTGTATGTGTGTGTGTGTGTGTGTGTGTGTGTGTGTGTGTGTGTGTGTGTGTGTGTGTGTGTGTGTGTGTGTGTGTGTGTGTGTGTGTGTGTGTGTGTATATATATA
>NC_134802.1:13363015-13373015 GCF_046742065.1 Oratosquilla oratoria | reverse complement strand
TGCAGCACAGATCATCTACTACTAACTGCAAAAGTAAAGCCTCGACTTAAGTTAGAGTAGAAGGTGTGAAACGAACCACAAAGAAATTTTGAGACTGAGAGAATAAAACAACAAGAAATAAGTACTCAATACCAACTGGAAATAAAAAACAGATACGAAGTGTTAATGATGACAGAGGAGGAGGAGGAGGAGGAGGAGGAGGAGGAGGAGGCGTAAATAGAAGAAGAAGCAAAAATGCTGGAGGAATGCATAATCAAATCGGCAGAAGAGATTATTGGTATAAGTAGAATAACAGAAGAGAGGAATGGTATGAAGAGAAGTGTGAAAGTGTTGCAGAGAAGAAAAAGAAAGCAAGACAGAAGTGGCAACAAACTTGGGCTGAGGAAGATAAAGAGGATTTCATGCAAAAGAGGCGAGAAGCAAAGAGAGTCAAAAGACGGAAGAAAGGATAATTTATGAACAACAATCTGGACAAAATCGAAGCACTAGGAAGAGAAGGAAAGATAAGAGAACAATATGCTATAATAAAGCCAAAAACAGTTATAGACACCGAGTAAATATGGCTAAAATCCAAAATAGAGCCATAGCAACCGATGAAGAAGAAATCTAAAGCTGTTGGGAAAATTCCTTTACAGAACTTTTGAATAAACCAGAACCAGATACACCATATGAGGAAGGGAATTGTGATAATAGTAGTGAGGCAGAAGTAATGGAACTGACAATTAATGAAGTAAGAACGGCCATAAAAGAACTTAAGAATGATAAAATACCTAGGGAAGATGGAGTAGTGAGAGAACTACTAAAGGCAGGAAGAGAGTACCTAAATGATAAAGTATACCAACTTATTTTAAGAATATGGAGAGAGGAAAAGGTACAAAGAAAATAAAAAAAAAAGAAATCCTTTTACCAATACTGAAGAAGAGAGACAAAATGGTATATGAAAATTACAAAGGCATTACACTACTATCCTGTGTATACAAAATTTTTGCAAAAATACTTTATCGGAGACTGACTCCCTATGCAAATTCTTGCCTATTTCCTTTTTAAATCTAAATTTGTCCAGTTTATAACCATTACAGCGAGTCCTGCCCTGTTTTTTAATATGATGACCTTGTTTGCAGGCTTTAACAAGGGTGATGCAAACAAGGTCATCATATCAAAACAACTGGGCTGGACTCGCAGTAATGGTTATAAAGTGGACAAATTTAGATTTAAAAAAGAAATAGGTAAGAATTGGTTTACTAATAGGGTGGTTGACGATTGGAATAAACTTAGTAACCGTGTAGTAAGTGATGAAGCTATCAGTTGTTTTAAGAAACGATTAGACAACTTTATGGATGGGGATGACAGGTGGTGATAGATATGGAGCTACCTAGTGTAGGCCTTATGGTCTCTTGCAGTCTCCTTCATTCTTATGTTCTTATGTTCAAATGAAATATTACGCGAATATCAATGTGGTTTTAGAGGGGGAGATCAATAACAGACCACCTGATTACGATCAGACAAATATTGGAGAGGGGCTGGGTGTTTAATATAAATCACTGGCATATGTTTGTAGATTTCAAACAAACATATAGCAGTATACACAGACCATCCATGTGGAAAATCCTCAGAGAATTTGGAATACCAATCAAAATGGTAAACTTAATGAAAGCAACGTATGATGACGCTGATGCACAGGTAAGGGTTGGCAACAAGAAGACGGATATTTTTTTGATAAAGAGTGGTTTGAGGCCACTACTGTTCAACCTACTACTGGAAAGAGTAGTAAGAGCAGTAAAGAGAGACAATGTTGAAGTGGAGTTCGAATCTGGGAGAGTGAATATATTGGTTGGCGTATGCCGACAACGTCGACTCGACTTAATAGATGGGACCACAGATTGAATAAAAGGCATCTTTGGAGGTTTTCAAAAGACTGCGGCGATCAGAGTTGGGCTGCTGGTGAATACTAAGAAGACAGAGTTGATGCATCTAACCAAAAATAATAGCAGAGAAGAACACAATGACATCAGTGATGTGAGACATAAAGTGAGTAGAAACTTTGAGTATCTTGGATCAGTTGCAACAGATGAAAACCTGATGGACACTGAAATAAAATCAAGAGTTGCAGCAGCCAACCAATGCTATTGCAGCCTCCAAAAGACCCTGGAAAGAAGGAGCATATCAATTAAGACCAAACTAAGAATATATGATACAATAATAAAATCCATTCTGTTGTATGGATGCGAAGCCTGGAGCCTTAGAAAATGAAAAAAAAATTGTGTTTGAAATCAGTGTACTAATGAAAATATTGGGCCTAGTATTCGACGAACTAGACCAAGAATGGCGAAGGCGTCATAATTAAGAGTTACGAGAAATATCAGGCCCCTTACACGGGGGGTAGCCAAAAAGAAAAAGGCATAGAAACCACTCCTACCTATTCCATTTCCTATATATTCCACTCCCCTCCACCCTCCTCCCTCCCTCTTATCTTGGCACCTCCTGGATGACGGGTCATCCCTACATCCTGTCTACTGCCCTGGGTAAGAAGCAGTATCGCAAGACAAAGCACATCCACAGCAAGGCCGCTTCACAAATTCGTCGACCCCCCTCTCCGTCCCCCCATGCAGAACAGAAGACAGGGAGAAATCCCTTCGGGCTGCGTCAATTTTTTTTTCCCATACATACTTCCATCATACCCCATCCCCCACCCACTCCCCTCATGCATCACAGCATCATCTATACAGAACCGCTCTCCATTCACCCCTATCTTCTGTCCTCTCCCGTCCTTCCTGTACAGACATTCCTCTCTTTTGTAATACCTCTTTCACCCCATCCATCCATCTCATCCTAGGACGCCCCCTCATATTCACTCCTTCCACCTCTGCCTTCCACACTTCTTTTACTAATCTTTCTTCATTCATTCTTTCCATGTGTCCAAACCATCCTAATACTCTTTCACCAACCCTATCTCCCAGCTCCCTTTCCACCCCTGTTCTTCTCCTCACCTCCTCATTTCTCACTCTATCTAGCCTAGTAACCCCTATCATACTTCTCAGACATTTCATCTCAAACACATTCAAACTCCTTCTCTCTTCCTCTCTTATGTTCCATGTTTCTTCCCCGTACAGTGCTGTTGGGACAATCACTCCTTCATATAATCTCCTCTTAGCATCCATTCCCGGATTTCTATTTCCCATTACACTTTTTAATCTACCAAGGCATTCTCTCAATCTACATTCTACCTCCACCCCCACTCCTCCCTTTCCTGCCACATTCGCACCCAAGTATCTAAAACTATCCACTTTCACCAGTCTTTCACCCTTAATGCTCACTTCTAGCCTGCTGTCACTCTCTCCCCTTGTACATCTCATCACCTTACTTTTGCCCACATTTATCTTCAGCTTCCTTCTTTCACACACCTTCTCAAACTCTGTCACTAACTTCCTCAATCATTTCTCTGATCCTGCTACAAGCGCAGTGTCGTCAGCAAACACAACTGGCTCACCTCCCACTTTTCTCCATTTTCTTTAATCATCTCCAACCCCTGACCCACTACCCTTGCATTCACTTCTCGTACCACCCCATCCATGGGGTGGTGAACATAAAAAAGTCAAGGCGACTATTACAAGCATATTGCAAGAATAAACCCGGAAAGAATACCAAAGAGAGTGATAGTAGTAGTAGTAGTAGTAGTAGTAGTGGTAGTAGTAGTAGTAGTAGTAGTAGTAGTAGTAGTAGTAGTAGTAGTAGTAGTAGTAGTAGTAGTAGTAGTAGTAGTAGTAGTAGTAGTAGTAGTAGTAGTAGTAGTAGTAGTAGTAGTAGTAGTAGTAGTAGTAGTAGTAGTAATAGTAGTAGTAGTAGTAGTAATAGTAGTAGTAGTAGTAGTAGTAGTAGTAGTAGTAGTAGTAGTAGTAGTAGTAGTAGTAGTAGTAGTAGTAGTAGTAGTAGTAGTAGTAGTAGTAGTAGGGCAAAGGGATTCACATTAAACAAAAGAGAATTCACGGATGCCATTGCCCTGAGGTATGGATGGCCATTGGGAGGGCTGCCTAACAGATGCTCCTGTGGTGTACAATTTACTTCAGACCATGCGATGATATGCAAGCAGGGTGGATTCATTTGCATGCGATATGATGAGATAAGAGATCTCACTGCCCAAATGCTTCAGGAAGTGTGCAAGGATGTGACTATCGAACCAACATTGCTCCCACTAGGAGGGGAGAACTTCAGATACCGCACGTCCAACACATCAGATGAAGTAAGAGTGGATGTCAGCGCAAGAGGTTTCTGGACACGGGGACAACTAGCTTTCTTTGACATGCGAATATTTGATCCGATGCCCCCCTGTCACAATAACCTAACTATTGAGGCATCCCACTCCCGGAACGAGTATGAGAAGATCAGGATGTACGAAGAGCGTATACAGAATATAGACCAGAGCTCATTCACTCCTATAACCTTTACGACTTCAGGTGGGATGGGTCCTAGAGCAAAGGCATTCTACGCTCGGCTGGCAGAGGTGATGGCTGAAAAGAAACACCAACCAAAAAGCAGCATTGTTTCATGGATGAGATGTAGACTGTCGTTCTTACTCCTAAGATCAGCCCTCCTATGCCTGAGAGGTACCAGGTCCCCACCGCCCAAATCAGCACATATACAAAACCTAGATTTTGAGCAGACGGTGGTTGACAGTAGGGTATATGAATTTTTGTATTAGGCATTATTAAAAAAATAAATAAATAGATAAAAGGGTCGTCGACCACAGTCATTGGCGGGAGAGGGGCCAATGAACTGTGTCTGTGGAAGACAGATCCTGCTGCTTCCACCACACAGTTCCACGAGGATGGAGGTCGTATAAAAAAGTAGTAGTAGTAGTAGTAGTAGTAGTAGTAGTAGTAGTAGTAGTAGTAGTAGTAGTAGTAGTAGTAGTAGTAGTAGTAGTAGTAGTAGTAGTAGTAGTAGTAGTAGTAGTAGTAGTAGTAGTAGTAGTAGTAGTAGTAGTAGTAGTAGTAGTAGTAGAGAATTTCAGATACCGCACGTCCAACACATCAGATGAAGCAAGAGTGGATGTCAGCGCAAGAGGTTTCTGGACACGGGGACAATTGGCTTTCTTTGACATGCGAATATTTGATCCGATGGCCCTCTGTTACAGCAACCTAACTATTGAGGCATCCCACTCTCGGAACGAGCATGAGAAGATCAGGATGTACGAGGAGCGCATACAGAATGTAGATCAGGGCTCATTCACTCCTATAACCTTTACGACTTCAGGTGGGATGGGTCCTAGAGCAAAGGCATTCTACGCTCGGCTGGCTGAGGTAATGGCTGAAAAGAAACAACAACCAAAAAGCAGCATTGTTTCATGGATGAGATGTAGACTATCATTCTCACTCCTAAGATCAGCCCTCTTGTGCCTGAGAAGTACCAGGTCCCCACCGCCCAAATCAACACATATACAAAACCTGGATTTTGAGCAAACGGTGATTGACAGTAGGATAAATGAACTCTTGTACTAGGCATTATTAGAAATAAATAAATAAATAAATAAACAAATGAAAGGGTCGTCGACCACAGTCATTGGCGGGAGAGGGGCCAATGAACTGTGTCTGTGGAAGACAGACCCTGCTGCTTCCACCACACAGTTCCAATAGGATGGAGGTCGTATTATAAAAAAAAAAAAAAAGTAGTAGTAGTAGTAGTAGTAGTAGACTGCAGGCAAGCAGGCAGGCAGGCAGGCAGACATGGGGAAACGCGTGCACGCGCGTGCTTCTCTTCTCCTCGTCCTCGGCCTCCTCTTATTATCTCCCACCATATGCATGCATATGTATGTATATGCATGTATGTATATATATATATATATATATTATATATGTGTGTGTGTGTGTGTGTGTGTGTGTGTGTGTGTGTGTGTGTGTGTGTGTGTGTGTGTGTGTGTGTGTGTGTATTCACTTGGTCTTTGGATCACGTGTTGGGCTCGTGATCGACAGCTATTTCCCTCCTGGAAGAGAGCTCAGAGCTCGTAGGTCCGATCTATGGGTAATGCTATGACCTTGCACACACACACACCCCCAACTCCCCGCCCACGAGAGTTGGAGTAACACCCCTCAGCGCTGCGATACTGATATTATTTCAGCCCCGGGCGAGGATCGAACCCGGACCTCCGTAGTGGCAGGCCAGAGCTCTAACCACAGCGCCATGAGAGGTGTGTGTGTGTGTGTGTGTGTGTGTGTGTGTGTGTGTGTGTGTGTGTGTGTGTGTGTGTGTGTGTGTGTGTGTGTGTGTGTGTGTGTGTGTCTATGTATATATATATAAATATAGATGTATGTATCCCACACTCTCCCAGACCTGCATGAATTCTCTCAGACAAACACGAGGGGAAACTGCGATCTATGATGTGGGAGCTGGACACTGGTAAGCCAGGGGATGAATACAGAATGTTAATTGAGAGAAATTTAAGCTACCACAGAGGCCGTGATCTAGAGCAGGCACAGGTGAGGACTGGGGAGTCTAGCACTGTCCATCTAAGTCATTCAAGGACCAGAAGTCCCACCCGAGATGGTCGGCAAAACATGTTGTGTTTGTGCCTCTGCACAGCAAAACTGCAGGCAATGCACATGCGCCAAAAGTGGAAAGAAATGCACAAACTGTAGAAGAGGAGGAGAATGCAGAAATCAAGGGAAGCAAACAATCGCCGGAGGTGGGGAGTGATCAACTGGGAAATGTGGAGAGTGAGGAGGATGGGAGTGATGTGATGGAGATGGACATGGATAGTGATCTTGGGAGTGAGAGAGAATTACAAGAGGGAAGAGATTCCACGAACTTAAGGCCGGAGGACGCAAACCCACCTCATTTAGAGCGGCAGGGTGAGAGAGAGGAAGGCAGATTCTGGCAGACATGGCAGCAGTCCAGGGCTAAAGAGTGGCTGGACGACACCTACAACAGGATAATTGCCTTTTCTCCAGGAAACCTCTTCACCCCACCTAAATGCAATGCATCCAAACGCCTAATAGAGGAGATGACCGATCTATTAAGAGCATATATAAATTCATCTCCCTACGCCCCGATGGTATTCAAAACGCTAGCTATCCTCCCACACCTTACATGCCAGAGGACCCACAGGAAATCTAAGCACTCAGAGAATGTCCAGGCATTGCAACGGAGGATGGAAAAGTGGGAAAAGGGAGAAGTAGAGCAACTGTTGATGGAAGCGGAGGCTATCCAAGATAGACTCAACAAGGGCATCAACAGAAAGAAAAGTCCAGAAGACAAAGCCAGGAATTTTGCTGACAAGATGAGGCAGGGAAAGGTGGCGGCTGCCATGAGAACGCTCGCAGGGGAGAATGAAGATCTTGGAGTTCTACCCCTAAACGAGGAAACGATAAAGATCCTGAAAGAAAAACATCCAATAGCAAGACCAGCAAACCTGGACTCTAAATTTAATGGTGACTACCTCTCACCCCACAAGGTAGTTTTTGACAGCATCACAAGAGAAAGGATCTGGAACCTTGCTCTACACACCCAAGGAGCGGCGGGACCATCGGGATTAGATGCGTCTGGATGGAAATGTCTCCTTAGCACCAGCCTATTTGGAACGGCAGCGGTGGGACTGCAGGAGGCCATCGCTGGTTTGGCGAAGAAACTGGCGTCTGAAGACTGTCAGCACCTGGAGGCATACACAGCGTGTAGACTTATCCCGCTAGATAAGAAACCTGGCTGTCGTCCGATTGGTATAGGCGAGGTGCTAAGAAGAAGAATAGGAAAAGCAATTATGGAAGTCGCAAAGGATGAGTTTGCGAGACGCGGCTGGCAACCTGAAGGTGTGCGCATGCCAACAGTATGGTTCTGAGGCTGCAGTCCACGCCATGAGAAAAATATTCGAGGAACCAGACTGCGAAGCAGTCCTATTAGTCGATGAATCAAACGCATTCAACAACTTAAATAGAGAGGCTACCATACACAACATCAAAATTAAATGCCCAGTATTGGCCAAGTATGTGGAGAACACATACAGAGAACCTGCAAACCTATTTGTCACCAGCAGGGCGGAGAAGAAAGAATCGAAAGTGGAGATCATCAAATCAGCGGAAGGCACCACTCAGGGAGACCCGGTGGCCATGGCAATGTATGCGCTCGGTCTTATGCACCTGCAGCAGAAGATACAATATGAGGACACCGGGGTCAAACAGGTAGCATACGCAGATGATCTCACGGGCGCAGGAAAAGTAGCTGACCTAAAAAAGTGGTGGGATCTGGTGTTGGCACACGGCCCGGGCTTAGGTTACATTCCGAATGCAAAGAAATCTGTCCTCATAGTGAAGCCAGAGTACTTTAACAATGCCAGAATCCTCTTTGAGAACAGTGAAGTGAAGGTAACAAAGGAGGGGGAAAGACATCTCGGTGCAGTGATCGGCTCAGAATCCTTTAAAAAGCAATATGTTGAAAAGAAAGTTAACGAATGGCGGAAGTTAGGATTCTAGCCAACTTGGCAAAGACCGAACCGCAGGCGGCATATGCCGCATTCATATATGGTGTGAAACATAAGTGGAACTACATATTAAGGACGGTACCGAACATCACCGACCTACTAAGACCCCTTGAAGAAACCATCAGAAACGAGCTAATACCGGCCATCACCAACGGACGGACAATAAACGAAGAGGAAAGAAAACTTATGGAACTTCCACCTAGATTGGGAGGGCTAGGTATCTCCAACCCGCTAAACCTTGCCGACACAGAACACCGAAACTCCATGAAACTCACGTCCTCATTGACAAACAACATCGTGTCACAAGATCAACGGAAGGAGACTATCATGGAGGAGGTTAGGGAAATTAGAAGAAACATTTCAAAGGGAAGGGAGGAGAGGCAGAAGGAGGAACTTCAAGCACTTCTAGCTCGGCTATCGAATTATATAAAAAGAAAGATAACAATGGCGCAGGAAGTTGGGGCGTCCAATTGGCTGACAGCACTACCAATCAGGGCAAAGGGATTCACCCTAAACAAAAGAGAATTCACGGATGCCATTGCCCTGAGGTATGGATGGCCATTGGGAGGGCTGCCTAACAGATGCTCCTGTGGTGTACAATTTACTACAGACCATGCAATGATATGCAAGCAAGGTGGATTTATTTGCATGCGACACGATGAGGTAAGAGATCTCACTGCCCAAATGCTTCAGGAGGTGTGCAAGGATGTGACTATCGAACCAACATTACTCCCACTAGGAGGGGAGAACTTCAGATACCGCACGTCCAACACACCAGATGAAGCAAGAGTGGATGTCAGCGCAAGAGGTTTCTGGACACGGGGACAATTGGCTTTCTTTGACATGCGAATATTTGATCCGATGGCCCCCTGTTACAGCAACCTAATTATTGAGGCATCCCACTCTCGGAACGAGCATGAGAAGATCAGGATGTACGAGGAGCGCATACAGAATGTAGACCAGGGCTCATTCACTCCTATAACCTTTACGACTTCAGGTGGGATGGGTCCTAGAGCAAAGGCATTCTACGCTCGGCTGGCTGAGGTAATGGCTGAAAAGAAACAACAACCAAAAAGCAGCATTGTTTCATGGATGAGATGTAGACTATCATTCTCACTCCTAAGATCAGCCCTCTTGTGCCTGAGAGGTACCAGGTCCCCACCGCCCAAATCAACACATATACAAAACCTGGATTTTGAGCAGACGGTGGTTGACAGTAGGATAAATGAACTTATGTACTAGGCATTATTAAAAATAAATAAATAAATAAACAAATGAAAGGGTCGTCGACCACAGTCATTGGCGGGAGAGGGGCCAATGAACTGTGTCTGTGGAAGACAGACCCTGCTGCTTCCACCACACAGTTCCAATAGGATGGAGGTCGTATTTAAAAAAAAAAAAAAAAAAAAAAGTAGTAGTAGTAGTAGTAGTAGTAGTAGTAGTAGTAGTAGTAGTAGTAGTAGTAGTAGTAGTAGTAGTAGTAGTGGCAGTGGTAACATTAGTAATAATAGTAAAAATATTACCAGTAGTAGTAGT